>NC_056733.1:98676028-98836028 GCF_019279795.1 Protopterus annectens
TAACAAATTATTTTTCTTTATTTTCATTTGGCATAACCTTGCAGGCAGTATAGATGTAGAGATTGGGGTTTTCTAGGAGAGCTCCATCATCAGGAGGGATAGGAGAAACAGTTCTCCTCCAAAAAACCTTGAAATAGTCTTCACCCCCCACCCCACCTTAGTAATCTATTCTAACCCTCAACCCTGCCCCTGCTCTTAACCGTAATGTGCAGCTTACATTAAAAAAGCCCTTTCCATAACACTACCACTATGCAAGACAACTCAGACACACATCCCACACATATACATAAACACACACAAACATTGCACCTATCACCTAACAATCACAGTTGTAGATACTCTAATTTTTTCCCTTAACTTAACCCTAACCCTAAAGCATTCACATACACACACAAAGTAAATCTATTCCTTTACTTAACCCTTACCCTAACCCTAAAACACAACCACTCACACTCAGACTCCCCGAGTCAGTGTTCACAAGGTCAACCACAAAAGGTCAACTTTTCAAACACGCTACTATCCATGCATATTGCGAAAATCTCAGTGCATGCAAAGCAAACTTTGAAAAAAACAAAGTAAAACATAATTTTCTGTAGGGGGTCAAGCCCCCCTTTACTTCCCACACCATCTGCTATAAAAAGTTTGAACAGTAAGACTTAGAGAAAAACAGTTTGAATCAAAAAGAACAGAAAACCGAAGACTCTCTTGGGATTCATTAATATGTGTGTACGTCTCGTTAAGCTTACACTTTGCATTCATGTTAGTGGAACAAGCAGCGGTGTTCATCAAGTATGCACACCACTAAGCAAGCCTACACATTAAGCAGCACCTGTCCATGGCCCGAACACCTGATAGCAGTTACACTGAGGTGCAGAGTGGCTGAAGCACAATATAAACAATATGTTGTAAATACACTCAGCCTCAATAAACAAGTACAGCTGGACAGTACAATACACACCAAGGACAACTTGAATTACATTAAGAGGCATTTATATAGAAGTAGATAAATGTACAAACACAGCTAATTAAAAATTATTGTTAACTATGTAAGTAATCCAGTCCACTTAGTGGCACAACTACAAAATAAAAAGGAAATGTTGACAAAAGGATATAATAAGGACACAGCTACAGTGTAACAAAGGGAGTAAATGTGATATATGTAAAATGAACTGAAATGATGAGATAACAGTAGGCAAAGAAAGTAGATACATTAGGAGATATTACATATGCTGCAGGTAGTGCACATCAGGTGTGCATCCACCCATCTATCATGGAAAACACTATACTCATCTCTCAAACTGTTGCCCTATCCACTTCAGAGAGGAACTTTTTATTTTCAGTTGTTAGCACATGTAACCATAAAAAGGATATTTTAAAGTTAAAATTGAATTAGCAAACAATGTGTTATATAGGAATGTCCATTATACAATCATTGAGACAGTTATAAAGAATTATGTATTGTTTCTGCTATACACATTCTGAGACATTTTAAGAAAAAATTGTACCCACAGGAGTACTTGAGAATGCCTAGCTACACCCATGGTGCAGATCCACAGACCTAGTCTGCCATTGTGATATATACTGTGAGAGTAATCAAAGGAAAAACATGACATCCACCTGATTGATGTTAGAACATGCATACAGGTTAAATAACTGTAACCCTTATGTGTATGAAGGAAACAATAATGAAGCTGGAATGGCAATGTATACACCTATAACAATGTGGAAATACTGAGAAGAATCATGCACACCTGTGAAGCCATACCAGTAACTGTATTAACGCAGAATCATGCACACCTGTGAAACCATAGCAGTAACTGTATTAATGCAGAATCATGCACACCTGTGAAAACATAGCAGTAACTGTATTAATGCAGAATCATGCACACCTGTGAAACCATAGCAGTAACTGTATTAATGCAGGATCATGCACACCTGTGAAACCATAGCAGTAACTGTATTAATGCAGGATCATGCACACCTGTGAAACCATAGCAGTAACTGTATTAATGCAGGATCATGCACACCTGTGAAACCATAGCAGTAACTGTATTAATGCAGAATCATGCACACCTGTGAAACCATAGCAGTAACTGTATTAATGCAGAATCATGCACACCTGTGAAACCATAGCAGTAACTGTATTAATGCAGAATCATGCACACCTGTGAAACAATAGCAGTAACTGTATTAATGCAGGATCATACACACCTGTGAAGCCATACCAGTAACTGTATTAATGCAGAATCATGCACACCTGTGAAACCATAGCAGTAACTGTATTAATGCAGAATCATGCACACCTGTGAAACCACAGCAGTAACTGTATTAATGCAGAATCATGCACACCTGTGAAACCATAGCAGTAACTGTATTAATGCAGAATCATGCAAACCTGTGAAACCATAGCCGTAACTGTATTAATACAGAATCATGCACACCTGTGAAACCATAGCAGTAACTATTAATGCAGGATCATGCACACCTGTGAAACCATAGCAGTAACTGTATTAATGCAGAATCATGCACACCTGTGAAACCATAGCAGTAACTGTATTAATGCAAAATCATGCACACCTGTGAAACCATAGCAGAAACTGTATTAATGCAGGATCATGCACACCTGTGAAACCATAGCAGTGACTGTATTAATGCAGAATCATGCACACCTGTGAAACCATAGCAGTGACTGTATTAATGCAGGATCATGCACACCTGTGAAACCATAGCAGTAACTGTATTAATGCAGAATCATGCACACCTTTGAAACCATACCAGTAACTGTATTAATGCAGAATCATGCACACCTGTGAAACCATAGCAGTAACTGTATTAATGCAGAATCATGCACACCTGTGAAACCATACCAGTAACTGTATTAATGCAGGATCATGCACACCTGTGAAACCATAGCAGTAACTGTATTAATGCAGAATCATGCACACCTGTGAAACCATAGCAGTAACTGTATTGATGCAGGATCATGCACACCTGTGAAACCATAGCAGTAACTGTATCGATGCAGAATCATGCACACCTGTGAAACCATAGCAGTAACTGTATTAATGAAGAATCATGCAAACCTGTGAAACCATAGCAGTAACTGTATTAATGCAGTATCATGCACACCTGTGAAATCATAGCAGTAACTGTATTAATGCAGAATCATGCACACCTGTAAAACCATAGCAGTGACTGTATTAATGCAGAATCATGCACACCTGTGAAATCATAGCAGTAACTGTATTAATGCAGAATCATGCACACCTGTGAAACCATAGCAGTAACTGTATTAATGCAGGAGAAAGCATTTGTGGCAGCAACCATCATGTTATGAATGGTTGAATGCATGAGTGTTCATACATGCTGAGTACGTTTGTAGTGAAATCCACAACAACGTGACACATACGTGGAACTTTACCTTTGACCAGCATATAAAAATACTGTTCTGTTATCCATACTAAAGTTGTCTAACTACAGCAGATGTGAGATGCATGCACTTGCAAAATGAAGAGTATAGTCAAGTCACATATAATAACATGCACATAAATCAAGGTAAAACTTATATGTTCTCAGTCCCTCGACAACTGGCTTGTGTGTGTGTGTGTGTGTGTGTGTGTGTGTGTGTGTGTGTGTGTGTATGTGCGTGCGCGCGTGTGTGAATGTCAGTAGATCAGCATACATAGGATATAAGTATGTGTATAACACAAATGAACTTGTAGCCCAGATAAGGCTTAGGCCAAACAAACTTGCATGCCAGCATTACTGTATAATGACATAAACTACAAGGAAAATGAATCAACTGTCCACTTATAATTAATGGAGTTTGATGTATTTGTGGGAGAGGAATCAATCATATAACATCTGTCCTTTCTGCTGCAACTGCCACACCAAAAATGTTGAAGTCAAAAGTCTATCAGAGTACACCTGTGAATGCAGTATAGCATCATGTTGTGCATGACTTTTAGCTCTGAAGTGAGGCTTGTTAAACACATTAATAACACCTGTATGGCAATATAGTAAAATCAATCACAACCAGGTAAAACATTAATATGTATTAGTAAGTGACCAGTTGGAGATTTACATTTCACAAGCACCAACTGCACAGTGGTCTGTGACAAATGTTGTTAGCCTCCATGCATAGGTCAATAACTCCACTGTTGAGACATTGGCAAAGCCAACCTTCAAGAGGCTAATTCTATTCATGTTTGACAAGGAAGAGCAATTGACAACAGTTATATCATAACATTAATTATGTAATGTTCTTTGTGCCAAATGGTGTGCATATATGACACAATAATACTAGCCATTCTCATAAGGAAATTCAGCATTTATTACACTAACATCAACAACCCAAATCAAAACTACAGGGAAAATATCACAGCACAGTTCCACTCACACTTTGTGACAATGATGAATAAGCCATTATATACTTGGAAACCTTGTATTGTCAACAAAATAATAAAATGCATACAAAAGTGTTTCATTAAGTCATGCAATACTGTTCAGTCTTTTTGAGGAAATAGATAATGCCTGTGAGCATTCTCTGACATACTCAGCAGTTACATGTTTCCACACTTAAACACATGCCTGTGGTCACGCCTCAAAGACGGGTGCATCAGCACTGGCAGTGCTAAAAGAAGCATCTATGTCAGGAAGCACTCAAATGAATGGATTACATCAGTACCCTATCGGAATGATCATGACTCCCCTAACATGGAATCTGAGACATAAAAAAGGGGCCTTGTTACTGTGCCACATGTATAGTCTTTAGCTAAGCCACTTCAGTCTGTCACAACTGCCAGACAGACCTCCCTTACCCGAGTCAAACTCTTGCCCATAATGCTCTGCACAATACAGAGCTATGTATTACCTGCATCTGCTCCAAATGATAGTAATAGACAGGTACCACAAAGAACACTTCAAGGTGTAAGCTAAGAAAGGCTTTGATGGACATTTATTCAATAGTAATTACTCTGAGGGATCAAAGGATGTAGTAATGTTACTGTTCATACAATGTGATTTAGCCACATCACTGTTTGTTAATTAGTCTCCAATGGCTCTCTATCTAAATATGCCATAACCTTTTTTTTTATCTCACTTCATATTGCAACTCCTGTTTGTATTATACTAATTTACTTTTAATTTCTCTAAACTAACTAAAATTTATATGAGCATTAAATCATTATCATATAAGTTGTATATATTCTTAACCAATGTTTTCACATTATGCCAGTTTTGGTATAATTGTTTAAACTGTAGATTTTTGATTGCATTATTTTTAAAAATTGTAAAATTATTGATCTTAAAATCTTTTTTAATATTTTGGTGCTTTTCTCCCTGGACATCTGCTGAAAATGAGCACCTACCCAGTCAGAGGTTTGTGCTAATAAAATGTCAATAAATAAATTCAATAAATAAACTAAGATTGTAAGCTACAAGACGACATGAATCTTAAGTGCCATCGAGAAATTTGATTACAACTGCCAACATTTGGAAGGATGACATTGCGGTGGTTTTGCTAGTGTGATGTGTGTGCCAAAAGATAGTGAAAGAGCCTACCACCACTCTAAAGCTACACATCAGATCTGAGGGTGAAGCCATTCCTACCTAGCTCTTGAGAGGCACACACACAGAGTAGTCAGCCTCTATTGGATTTAGTGTGTGATAATTCTTATTCTAACCTCCCTCTGAAAAATATCTGCAATATTGATTCAAACCCTGCATTACCTCTGATGTTGCTCCAAACCTATTGCATTAACACCTTGAGCAACAGCGAAAAGTAACAGACAGTGTATTTTCTACACTCAGTACTGTCCAGAATGTTGATGGAAGTGCAACTCTGCCAGTCTCATTTGCATTACTGATAATTGTTTAGACTTTGTGAGTTACTGACTTCACAAGTTAACAGTTTTTCACTGCGAATGATCAAGGAAACTCAGCAGTCTGCATTGCCAAACACTGCATTAAGGCAGAAGAATAAAAAATAAAAAGGATACTAAAAAATGTAGTAGTATAGTGATTTATTCAAGTGGTGGTCTAAAATATCTAGCATTATAACCAGCACCCATGCCATTACCCTGAAACATTTGCTCTTTTAACATTGTTTGTCACATGTTAACTTGCATTTCTGTTGCAGATCATCATGCTTTAATGCAATGACACTTACTGAGGAACAGACCAAGACCACACATGAACTTACATAAGCTCATTTGTTCAGAGCATATACATATAAGATTTACACCCTTTTTAAGGAAATGCCTTACTGTCATGATTGCTTGGTATGAGATATTTCAAATGTTTTGAACTAAGTCTCCATATTTACAAATTCATTATGTTGCTGATTTCATTTCCTCATACTTAGGTCCATGTCATATTTGTTACATCATGCATATAAAATATAGAATTCTATTTTTTTTTTAAATTTGAGTACTATGTTCAAAATATCAAAAAATGGAATCAAGCCCCTCATTATAGCTGATGTTAATCAAATCGTACTGCATTAATACTTTGTTCCACAAAGAAAATTGCATATCACGTGTCTTTTTCCAGTCCATACTAAGTATTGTTAAAAATGATATATATATGAAGGCATGAGCTAAATTAAGCATGATTATTGTTCTGCTTAACATGAGTCACACACAGTATAGGTAACTTATTTACCATTTATTACACAGAGCTGGGTGGCACATTTAATGCTGCAGTTTCAAAATTGTACTTTACATTCAATTCGTAATAAAAAGCATGTGTCAATTGTCTTTGCAACCCCCCCCCCCCCAGTTAAAATATCTGCAGTCTGGTTCAAAATGCTGCATTACTTCTACTGTTTCTCTAAACTTACTGCAGTAGCAAATTGAGCAACAGAAAAATGTAATTGTCAGGTGTATTTTCTTTACTCAGTATTGTTCAAAGCATTATCCAGAGTCCTGATGGAAGCACAACAGCACAAGTCTCATTTGAACTACTGACAACATTCTAAATTAAATTTCTGAGTTTTTACCTTGGTAAGTGAACCAACTTTCATTTGGTGAGCATAAGTACAGAGGTGGTAGATGACCAAAGGGTATCTAATGGTTATGCTCTGAGAAAGGCATTCATATCTTTCATCCTTACATATACATACACACACACACACACACACACACACACACACACACACACACACACACACACACACACACGCACGCACACGCACACGCACACGCACACACACACACACACACACACACACACACACACACATATATATATTTTTTTAAGTATATGGAGTGAGAGACAAATAGAGAGAGAGAGATACAGAGGGAAGAGACAAGAGAGTGAGAGAGAGGGGAGAGAGAGGATTAAGATATACATTGTATAACATCTTATGTAGATTTATAATAGGTGATGTTTGTCTTTCATATGTCATCTTCAGTTTAATGCTTATCATCTTTCTTTTCATTTATTTTGTCTATCTAGGCACATCTGGTAATGAGGTTCTATGACCACCTACAAATTGTATGGCTGTAGCATTTTTACATGTATTAATTTATAAAAATGTGTCTTGAAGTCTGCTTTAATTACTTGTTTAATTGCACATCCATTTATTATTGCTTAACTCAGGGTTAAGTAGCATAAGCCTGATCATTTGTTCGCTTATTTTAGTTTATCGTTGTGTTGTATTGCTTTAATTACAGGTGATCCTACCACTGGTGCTGTGGAGCTATCACCTGACGTTGGAGTATTGGTAGCCTCTAGTGATGATAATGGTGGTGTCGTGGTGATGAAGAGGCACAGACTAGGGCTGCAGAGCAAAAGTCTAACTCTGAGGTTGTGGCTTACACATCCCCTGCCCGGAGTCTGAACGCAGACAGTATGCCTAGGCTTATCCCTGACACAAAGCCATCTGAGATAGAACAGATAGATGATGACATGGTTGATCAGGGTAGTGCAGTTGCTCCAGTTGTAGAGCTGGCAGAGTCTTGCCCTACCTGTCATTGAAGGTGAAGTACCTTAAGGGGTGTTGGTAGAGGTGCTTGAAGGAGGTATGTCTTCTGCCATCCCCTTGATGTTAATGTGTCAGTAAATGCCAAGCAACATATGTAGGGCCATCCTGGATTAACAGGCACATTCTACCTGGGCTATGGAAGATTGAAGAGCTAGAAGATTACTGCATGTTGTGCATTCCAATGTGCATGACCACCTGAACAGAGTGGATGACTAGAATGACGCACTGGAATATGTAGGGTATGTAATGGAATGTCTGCTGAGGGAAGGTCACCATCCATGTGGCTGGAGGGCCACTACATCATCAAGTGCTGACTAGTGTGTCCATGCCAGATCCTAATCTTGTAGTGGCACTACTTCTACTGCTCCATCAATGATCGAGGAGTCCACAGTCAGATGTAGTAGACCACTTGGTGGTGGTCATCTATATAGTCATGATGAGAGCTCATCAATCACATCCAGGTAGCACCCCAACTTCTAGCCAGGGTCATCAAACTAGCAGTACAACATCTGGCAGGGGTAGTTAATGTATTTGGGGTGCAGAGAGTGAACTGAATCCTCTACCACTCATGGCTCACACCAGTCCAAGATGCCAGGGGATAGTGATTACAGAAGTGCTTTAATTGTATTCCTGCAGACCCACACACCTTATTACTCATCTTGGCCATACCGCCACACACACATACACACACACACACACACACACACACACACACACACACACACACACACACACACACACACACACACACACACACACACATTAATATTGAATGAGTTACATCTGTTGCTATTGGTCCTGACAATGAATATTTGATGTTACTCTGATTTCTGTCACACACACACACACACACACACACACACACACACACACACACACACACACACACACACACACACACACACATTCACACACAAACATTAATATTGAATGATTTATATCTGTTGTTTTTGGTCCTGACAATGGATATTTGATGTTAAACTGATTTGTTACACACACACACACACACACACACACACACACACACACACACACACACACACGCACACACAGACACACAAAACGTTAATAGTGAATGATTTATATCTGTTGTTATTGGTCCTGACAATGGATATTTGATGTTAGACTGATTTCCCCCTCACACACATATACACACATCTTTAGTGTCAGGCTTGCCCTCCTGTAACCCCACCAGCACCCTGTGCATGTAATGATGCCTGTGCCCTGCCCTTTGCACATTTCATTGTGACAAAAGTATTGTATAGCTTTTTTTTGTTTGTTATTTTCCTGCTCAGGTTCAAATGGTTGTTATGTAGCTTGTGATCCTCATTGCATTTGCAGTGGTGTTTTTGTAATGCAGTCCTACTAGTTAGGAATTAGTGCTTGCTTAGCACCTTGAGCAAATTATGCTATGAATGCTCCAGCCATTACTGGGGTAATTATGTTGGGCAACTTTATTATAAGATGCACATGTTGGGCAGATTAATATTTATGCACTTATATCACTCATGAGTTACTGTTGACATTCCTGTACACTTGAGCCATGTTTTATATTACTGACTTACAATACTTGCATATGTGGTTATAGGAACTGTTATCTCTTCTTTACAGGTTAATCACTTATCTTGGTTAATGGTGCTGCTACAAGTTGTCTCTTCTAAGTTTGACTCTCTATCTGAAGCTCACAGAACACAACCTTTACTTGGGTAAGTAAAGTTTGATAATTTTGCATTCATCACTGCTACTGTTTGTATGTGCTTAGCTTCTTAAGTTTTCCGTTAGGTAGTGAGTGTGTGTGCTAGCCTCTGCCTCCTACCCACTGCCATACAATATTGTGCATGCCTTTGTCTTCCAGGATCATCAACAGCTGCCTGTTCTTCCTCAGACTTCTCATCTGTGTCTGCTGGCCCTGCTTGTGAAACCGAATACTACAGTACTTGGCCTTGTTGTCCTCAATACATTTTTCCCAACAATTATTTTTTGCAATATAGCACAGACTGTGAGTATTTTGGTCAAGGTAGCTGGATCATACTGCATGGCACCACCAGATGTGTCTAGACATTGGAACCTTGGTTTCAGAAAGCCAGATACAAGCTCTATAATATCCTAGTTTGAACATGTGCATCGTTGTAACCTTGCTCAGTGAGGTTGTGTGGGTTTCGCATGGGTGTCATGAATTAAGGTTCTAGTGCATAACCTGCATCCCCCACTAGATACCCTCATAGAAAGTTACCCCTAGAAAATGTTAGATACAGGTCACATGTGCACCATATGTGTGAGTCATAAAAACTGCCAGGCTTACCTGTACACACATTGTAGATAATCTCTTGAGCATTATAGACTACCTGACTGTTGACGGAGTAATAACCTTTCTGTTGATGTACGTCCATCACTGTTCACCAGGTGGGGCTTTTATTTCAATGTGTATGCAGTGAATGGTCCACAGAACCTCATCAAAATGTAATTTGGCATAGAAATGTTTCATGGCGGTAGGTCTCATCTTTCGGGTATGTGAAATCCAGATATGTACCATTGCATTGAGAAATTTGTGTACTATCCTTGAAGATGAGGCCTGTGACACCCTTAATATGTCTTGTGTGGGTCTCTGAAAAGTGCCTGAGCTAGCATACATAATGTTGCACATACCTTGTTTTCCACTAGGATGGGTTCTCCATGATTTTCCTGGGGGCCTCAGGTAAGGACAATAGAGGCTGACCATTTTATCTAAGGTATCTCTGTCTACCCTGTACTGCTCTAATATTCCAGTATCATGAAGTCCATGAAAGTTCAAACATGATCTTAACACTTTTAATGATAGCAGCAACCACTAACATTTTTTCTATGTATCTTTGTGGTTGTATTTCAAAGAGTATTGGAATTGCGGTTTAAGGGAGCATGGCATGTAAGAGTGGGTTTTATACATTCCTGAATTTCTCCACCATCTTGAATTGTTTCATTAGCATGTATTGCATGTAATTATACCTTCTTCAGTATTTTCTGTCTCTTACCCTTGTTTTGAAGCCAGGCATAATGTGTAGAGCTGTTTAATGAATACAAAGCAGTGCTCTCACCACTGCTCATCACACACATAGTGCTAATGTGAAGTGTAGGTATTTATGAATCCAAGCCTTTGAATTAGAAGAATTCATATCAAAGCAAAACCTTTGGTTTTCAGGGGTGTAACCTACACACCTCTTGTTGCTTCAACTTACCAACTCTGAGATTGCACTACAGTAGGAAAAAGGCAAATTCTCGGGTCCCCACTGTACTGTGATTGCATGCATTCAAACACTGACAACATTCAAAATGTTCATTATTGAACACTGGAGCCAATATTTCAAGTGCTCATTTGAGTGTTTGAATGTAACCTTTGTATGGGTTGCAGTAACCTTGTCAAATAGTACTTTGGTTGACATCTGTTTAATCAACACAGTTTGGTCAACTAAACAGATGATCAACAGGTTTGCAAGATCAACAATCCCAGGTAGGGGAATATACACTTTCTCTGGGACTTGTGCAGTCATAGAGTTAAAATATATAATGAGCAGGGGGTGTGGAGGACACAGCCCCAACATGGGGGATTCAGAAGAACTTGTCCACTGCAAAAATTATGCTTTTTGTGGGTTTTTTTAAGTTTTGCATGATCAAACATTAATTCTCTGCACATTAGTAGAGTGTCAGCATGCATGATGTTGATCGATCTGCTTTGATATTATGCATATTGACAAAAATGGAATTTGATCAAATTAAGTTCATATATATATATATATATATATATATATATATATATATATATATATGTGTGTGTGTGTGTGTGTGTGTGTGTGTGTGTGTGTGTGTGCGTGTGTGTGTGTTTGTGTGTGTGTGTGTGTGTGTGTGTGTGTGTGTGTGTGTGTGTGTGTGTGTGTGTAGTAACTCTCCACACATTCTTCACTTTACTTTTAAAGTTATTTTGGTACTTATGTTTCATAGCATCGTATCTAGCCTTGCACTATGCTACTCTATGGCTATCTATCAATCTATCTGTCTACTGCTTGTTGACCAGATTAGTCCCACTAGGGTAGTAGCCTCTTGTCAATAGATATGCAATATGGTATTTATACTACCAGGGGAAATTTGGTCAGGGCCATTTCATCTTGCTGTTTTGTATCACAGCCACTAGGTGATGTTGGAGGGCTGCTGCTGGCCATTTGTGAGAAATCCAAAATGGAGTATGCCAGATTGTAAGTGAGCAACTCAGAACCAAGAACCTTGTGGTAAGAATTTAACCAAAGACAAACTTTTGTTTAATTAGATATGTGTTTAACAATATAATTATGCCTTTAGGATTTAGTATAAAAGATATAACAGCATTAAGAGTGTTACTACATTTGGGCACTGAGGGTTTCTGTACAGTGACTTTTGAAACATTTGCTGTGTTCAAAAATGTATATGTATATTAAGAAGATGATGAGAAATTGCACCATGAAAGGACTGTTTTTTTTTTTTTTATTTTGGATTCCAACTTAAAAAAATCATGTACAATTCAGAACTGCTGACACTGACATTGTTGAAATTAAATATTTTTCATACCTGTTTGTAATGACGTGCATGATATAAAAAGATATTTGATGAAAGAAATGTGTTGACTGGGCAGTGGATGGTAATAGAATGAAAAATGCAGCATGTTAAAAATATAATGCATGCTAATGGAAATAGTGGCAATGTGAGACACTGGGGCCACTCAAAGGTCTCTCTCTCTTTTATGGAGATGAAAGGCATTTAATTCAGGGCTGTGAAAGGAGATGTAGGCAATGCAAGGGGAGGTGGCATCCAGCTACAAATTGTGAAACAAAGTGTAGTAAATGTACTATCCCAGGACATTGTTAGTTTTATTGTCCTATGTTACTGGGCAAAGGAAAAACTGAAGAAAGTACTAAAAATAATAGTGAAGAAGATAAGATACAGTTTTGTCAAAATATATAGAAGTGCATATAATGAATTAAAAATAAACTGAGCTAAATAATGGGAAAATATGAGGTTATTTAAGAAGAGAATTGTTATGAACTACTGTGAGGAAGGAAAACAGGGGAACAGGAAACAAGGACAAAATAATGAGAAGTCAATAAGAGGGAGGGTGCAAATAAGTAAAATAAAAGTAAAAGTTGGAAAAAATATGCAAAGAAAGTAAAGGGATGATGTAAAGATACTAAGTATTAATATGAACAGTATTAGAAATTATATCAGAGGCTATTGGCAATTGAATTGTGCATGATCTTTATTAGATACAAGATGTGTTACAAAAGATAAAATGGCTAAAATTGATTCCTTATGGGGAAACAAGATTATGTGGTCTGTAGAAAATGAAGAATATTCAAACATAGGGATTTTAAAAATAAATTAAAATATTAGATGTTATAATACTAAAACCAGGCTGTGATATAACAAAAGGGGGATGATGCACAAGATTATTTTTTAATTTATGCATACACAAATATTACAGACAGGAAAATGTGTCTGGGTCTTAGAAGATTTTTTTCATAAAAATTCCCATGAAAATAATAAATATATGCAATTTAATGAAGGAAAAGCGAAAGTAACATAAGATATGAAAGTACTAAAGGAAGTTGTAAAATTTGAAGGACTACAATTAGGAAAAAAAGAGTGAGGATATCAAAGAGGGATATTTAAAACAAAGATAAAGTATGTAATATGTTACAACTGAATGGAAGAAATAAAATGTGTGGAAATTACTTAATTGTCTGATCACAGAGCTGTGTGGGCAAAACAGGTGAGAATATAGAACTAGTAAAAGAAGGAAAAAGAATACAAATTTTAACTGGTGAAGTTAAAAGACAAAAAAAATGAAAAAGGAAAAAAGAAATGATGAGACAAACGTGATAATGAAGGAATTTTATGAAACTGGTCTGTATGGTAGGTAGTGTTTAAAGAAAATGTAAGAATGTTTTTAATAGTACAAAACAGTATATACAATAAAAATGAATATAAAGAATGAACGGAAGAGTTTCAAGTAGAAATAAAAAACAGATCAGAATTAGAGAGATAGAAAGTTGTACAACAATAATAGAAAGAAAGTAAAAAAATCTAGCCAAAGTTTTTTCTTAAAGCATATGAAAGGGGTGATATCACCTTATGTAGGAAACAAGTGAGAATGAAAGAAGGAAGGATGATATGAGGAAAGAAGTAATACAAGTAGTGAAAAGACTTGTAGATAAAATGCATGAAAAGAAAGAAATTGAGAAACAGGAATGGTCTGCAAAAATATCTGAAGATACCGAGGTAGAACTGGCAAAGGATATTACTATGGAAGAAATGTAAGAAGTAATAAAAGAAGGGAGAAAAGAGTCAGCACCAATATTAGACAGACTAAGGTATGAGCTTTATAAGTTAATGGGGATGGAAGAACAGTGCTTTTTCTTTTGTGTGAAGTATTAAATGAATGGCTAGATAAGGGAATAGTGCAGGAAAAAATATGCATTTGGGTGATAGCATTCCATAGGTTAATAGGTGTGTGCTAGGCTAATGACCCTGGAGCCTTTACAAGCCTAGCCCAAAAAAACTGCCCAGCACCGAGCCACCTGATGTTAGTTCACAGTGCCACTATCCAATAGGGCAACTGGAATGATCCCTGGAGTGAACTTTCTGTTACCCATCCACTCATCAAATTTCTCTTGAAGAAGGCCAGCAATGTGCTCTGCTTGACATGAATGGGAAAGTTATTCCAGAGTATGGGTAGTCTTTGAGGATGAAAATGTCCCTCCAGCATGTCCTATTAATTGCAGTAATGAGGTTGTGATCTCTGGAGCGTGTGGCACAGGGGGATTGGGATTTCTTTAGTTGTAGCATTTCAAGGAGGGCTGGGTTAGACATGTCTTTGTAAGTCAAGCAGAGATCACCTCTAAGTAGATGATAAGAGACTGAGAACAGCTGATGTTTTTTGAGTCTGTCCATGTAGGACGTGTTTAAGACCTAGGATCCTTTTTCTGAGGTACTTCTGTGGCCTCTCCAGCTGTTGTAGGTATCTGGTCAGGTATGTGCCAAATGGGGCATTATATTCGATGATTCGTCTAATGAGGGATGAGTAGAGAGGGGTGATGGCCTTTTTCTTCCTGGATGCAAAACCTTTGGTTATAAGATGTGCCATGTAGAAGGACTTTCTGACCTCAGTGGCAATATGGTGGTCGAAGGTGAGGTGGCTGTCAACCTGGGTGCCCAGATCTCTTATGGCCCATTCGGTGTTCAGTGGGCTTACATTCATGAGAACTGATTTTTTTCCAAAGGGGATGATAACACATTTTTGACATTAAGCTTCAGGCCATTGGTCTCAGAAAGGCCCTTTTGTAGGATATCTGCATCACTTGGGGAGTCAATAATGACACCTAGCTTGCAGTCATCAGTGAACTTGGTCAGCCAAAGTTCTTCTGCATTGGCCAAGACTTCTGAAAAGTAGATGCCAAACAGAAGAGGGCCCAGTACCAAGCCCTGTGGGACTCCACTTGTGACTGGTCAACAGACTGACTTGGAATCTGCAACTTTCACTCTCTGGATCCTGTCTGTGAGCCAATTTGCAACCCACCTAGTGATGTAAGGATTGATGCCTAGTTTGGTGAGTTTATCAATGATACCTGAGTGGGGAATGGTATCAATGGCCTTGGCCAGGTTGAAGTAGGCTGTATGCACTGCCTTACTCTCATCCACAGCCTTGGTGACTGCCTCGAAGAAGTCAACCAGGTTCAGCAGGCAGGATCTCCCCTTGCAAACTGTGTGGGGTCAAGAGTTTGGAGAGTGCCTATATCTTTGTTAAGCAGGTCCATGATGTTGCACTCCATAGCTTTGTCTACCAGACTCATCAGGCTAATGGGGTGATAGTTCCCAGGTCTGTAGTTACTCCCCTGTTATGGGGTGTGATGACTTCAGCAGTGCTTCATTCATTAGCGACATAACCTGAGGTAAGGCTGTGATTGAACAGGGCACACAGATGTGGTGTCAGTTCATTTTGTAGGTCATGTAGGATGCAGCCAGGGATATTATCAGGTCCTATGGATGCTGTATTATTGACTTTGGACAATCCAGCTTTTACCTGGGCCATAGAAATGGTGGGAACCAAGCTTTCTTCTGGTATTATGATTGGCCTTGGGGGGGGTAAAGTTTTCACTGAATCTGTCGGTGATTATGTTGGTTATATCTGTTGGCTCAGTATAAGAGGTAGAGAAAGCAGGGAAGAGAGCAGACTGTAGCATTCAGTATTTATTAAAAAACTAGATAAATTATATAGCACAAAGTAAAAAGGAAACAAAACAGACCAATTTTCGCTGTAATAAGTTACATAGCCTTCACCAGTGCAATAAAGAAATGACACCCTTGTCTCCTTTTAAAGTACAACCACTAGGTGAGGTTCTGGCTAATTGGTTCATCAACAATCCTAAGACTCCCCAATTTAATAATCCATTTCCTTTCTTTACTGTTCAAAATTTGATGCCATCCTGCTTTATTAATCCTGTTACCAATCACAGTAAAACTGAAAAATGCATTACTGTGTGCCAGAGAGTGCTCATATAATGCATTGGTAAGTTTCTTATGCCTCATGTCACTATATTGTTCAGATATTCTAAATTTAAGTAGTCTAGACATTTGTCCCATGTAAAATGCAGAACAGGTACATGTGGCCAAATAGATCACCCAATCGGTCTGGCAATTTGCAAAGAATGTAATATCAAATACCCGACCAGTATTTTTACTGGTAAACTGGCTCATTTTCATAACCTTTCCACGGGGGGTACAGTGACCATAAGGAAAACAACCTGTAAGTAGATAGAGTAGTTTGGATAGAATCCCCCTTAGTTCTAAAACCATGTTTATAATGACTCAAAAATGATCCCAGATTCTTACCTCTTCTGAAAGAAAAGTAACATCTGTCCTCCAAAAAATCAGAAAGTTTGGCATCCACTAAAAGGATATTCCAGTGTTTATGAACACTGTTTAATAAGACATCAGTGTTCCTGCCATGAGTGGTGACTAAATGAGTGATAGATTCCTTATCCAGTGTCCTGCATTGTACCTCTAAAGGTCTTTCCTATCAAGAGTGGACACCCAATTCCTGGCATCATATATATTCCTCATTTTGTAGCCCATATTCCTGAATCTGGTGGTTAAACCCTCCTTATATACTTCATAGGTAGCATCATTTGAGCATATACGCTTATATGTAGGAACTGTGATTTGGGAATATTTCTACATATGTGTGTAGGGTGAAAGCTGGAAGCATGGAGACATTCTCCTCACCACACCATGATAAAACAATTTGAACCCACCTCTGATACACCTAGCCTTGCTCCGCTTCCATCTGGTCTCTTGCACACACAATATACCAACCTTCCTTCGGTCCACCATATCATCTAGCTCTGTCCCTATACCAGTCATACTGCCAACATTCAAAGTTCCAACCCTCACTATCATGGTCCTAGCCTTTACCTGTCTTCGGGCATGCCTTCCCCCTCTTCTCCTCCTCCGGCCAACAGACAGTGATGAGGGATATTCATTGCAACAAGAAGTGAGCTGTTACTTGAGGAGAGCTTTGGTTTGCTTTATTAGAAGTTGGCCACAATGCATTTTTATTAAAATGTCACGGGAACGTTTTATTATGTTTTTATGTCTTTAGGATACCTACTTGCTATTTCTTTTTTCTCCTGATGGAAGTATTTGTGAGTGCAGGAAAAAAATAGTTTACTCCCAGATTAATGTGGGAATGGTTAGCTAAGCTAAGTTTTACTGCTAACTATTTAGGGTCTAGTCTGATATTCTTACTAAGTAGTTGTACAACTCTGCTACCTGTTATCGCATCTAACCTATTGTCAATTAGGACCTCTCCTCTTTTCAGTCTTCATAAACGACATTCAAACAGTCATCCCTGAAGCCACCTGCATTCAATATGCAGATGACTCGACTATAATATGTTCCAATGCCTCTCTTGAAAATCTACTAACTACCACCCAACATAGCTTCACCAAAGTCGAAAACTGGCTTGCCAACCATCTCCTGATCTTAAATCCAAACAAAACCAAGTTACTTCTCTTCTACCCAACCAATAGATCTCCGACTGAAAACTTCACTGTAAAATCCAATAATGGGACCATCATCTCCCCAGACACCTATACAAAGCTATTAGGAGTAAACATTGACAATAAACTCAGATTTGATATACACATCAACCAAGCCATTAAGTCAGTCAACAAGAAACTTGGGATCCTATATAGAATTAAAGCCTTCCTTACCCCGAATGCCAGGGCAGCCACAGCCCGTTCACACCTTCTCTCTACCCTACTATATGCCTCTCCTGTCCTCACTCACCTTAACAAATCTGACCTGGCCAAGCTCTCATCCTGCTATAATCACATTGCCAGGTTCGTTACAGGCCTACCCTACAGAACACACCACTGTACTAACCTGAAAAAGCTTGGATGGATAGAATTCCCACACCTTCTTCACCAGTCCCAACTCATAGAGGCCTTCAAAATCCTTAAACAACCTGAGAATACCCCAGCACTAAAAAACTTAATGACTCCCTACTCCAATCTAAGCTGCCTTCGCTCAGCAAACAGACTCCTTGTCCAAACAACTAAATCTCTCAACCTAAGTGGTGACGCTATTTGCCAACACCACTGGTAAAATATGGAACTCTCTCCCAAATAACATCACGCTTGCAACTTCTCTAAGTCAATTCAAAAATAGTCTAAAACTCCACTTCAAGTCACACTGGCTATGTCCTTGCTCAAACCCAGACTAGCTCTTTGCCATTAACTAAAACATAAACAACTAGCTAAGATGATAAGTACTTTGTATACTGTGATAAAGAAATATGTATCCTGTCTAACTCTATGTCATTATACTGCCTACCATCCTTGCTAATATGTTATTAATGTTACATTTGTAGTAATCTCAGAAATAGTAATGGCAGTCTTGTACTTGTATGTAAATAGCCTATGTTTTTGTTAAGTTCTTTCAGCTCATTTACTGTACCTAATTATCAAGGTAACTCTGTTGGAGCTTTTCTCCCCGGGCCTCTGCTGAAAAAGGACATGTATCCAGTCGGACCATCCCGGTTAACAAATGTAAAATAAAATAAAATAAAATAATAATTTTGTCTCAGATAAGCAGAAGGACAGCAATCTTTTTTTAACCATGTTTCATTTATATCTAGAATGTAATTTTCCATAGGATGAGCCATAATAATTTAGTAGGATTATTGCTTGTTGCATAGTTTCTATGATAGTTTGGTAGCTTTGGGAATGAGCACATTAATAAAATGTAATGTTAATGGATGTGAGAAGATGGAGAGTTTTGTGGATTTGGGGAATAGTAGCAATTGTTTCTAGAACGAAATAAAGAAAGATATGTTGTTAGAGGAAATTGTATGTATTTCTACTATACAGTGATTGGATTGATGGAAGTAGGAAGTGTTGTGATAAAAGAAAGTGATGCATACTTGTCTTTGAAATATAATTTGGTGATTAAAGTGCATTTGGCCTGACTACAGAGACAAGAGATGTAGGAGGATAACATGATCCACAACTATTTCTGAAATAGAGCAGGCTGGAAAATAGACTGTCAGCAAATTATTAGCTGCTAGACCGGTACACTTTTAATGA
The DNA here is from genome assembly GCF_019279795.1 of Protopterus annectens. Lineage (NCBI taxonomy): Eukaryota > Metazoa > Chordata > Ceratodontiformes > Protopteridae > Protopterus > Protopterus annectens. Next base: position 98,695,661 of record NC_056733.1, read on the forward strand.
TATGGAGTGAGTGGAGAGTGTAGTGAAGCCAAGTGTAATTAGAGCTAGTGATGTGGGGATTGTCAATGGAGAAAGTTCCACAAAAAGACAATCTCATAATGACTTTTAGAGTAGTTGACCCCTAAGTTAGATAATTTCTTGAAAGCAGCAAGGACCAGACACTAGCGGGAAAATTGTTCCAAATCCAGCTGTTGAAAACTTGAAAAGGGGAAGAGAAAGACAGCAATGTGTGTTGTAGTGGGGCATAAAAAGGAATAGCAAAATCAGTTGTATGAAGAGAAATGGCAGAAGAAGAATATAAGAATGGCTTGGTAGGAGCACAATGGTCAGTTCTGGAGAATTACAGGTAGTTCATACCTGTCAACTGCACAGATTCTGGCAGAGTGTCCAGATTTTTGCTTCATATTTTTGGTTTGTTCCTCATAAAAATTGTGTTTTTTTGACAAATCAGTGGAGTGATCAAAGGATTAAAGTCATTAAATAATAGCATACATTTCAGTTTCAAACTTCATATCCTTCAGAAAATGCATGCTAACACAAACCCTGTTATTCAAGCAACTTTCTAAGTTTATAAGAGCAATATTTAAAATGTGTCCCTACTTTTGTCTTTTGCCCCTCATTATCTCATGCTTTGTCCAGATTTTTTGCTCTAAGAGTTTGAGAGGTATGAATGGAACACAGTCAAGTTGAAAGAATTCCAGCAGGTTAAGGGGTGACAAACAGCCTAGGGTTTATGGGAGTTAACAGCAAAGAAGATAGCAAGGGCATATCTGGGCAAGGTAGCTACAGAGTAGGATTGCTAATGTGTAACAGAGTAGTGGCGTAGTGAGGGGTTCTAAGAAAATGCAAGATGAAGATCCTCTCTAATAAGTCTTTTCTCTACTCTTCGCATTGGTTCTCTAGTGGCACTAATGTACACGTACAAGCTATTTTAAACAGGAACATATTATATAACATTTCCCACCGTATACAGTCTTGTATTTGTAACTCAAAGTTCATGCTTGCATGTATTATTCTTGTGGGTCAGAGCTGATGTTGTAGATGGGGAGGAGGATTTGCCTATTTAAATTACTAGGTAAGAGACATTTGGAATGGAAGCTACATGAATAATAGACTAGTATAAGATACACAAACATGCATCCAGCATAGAAATGTTTAACACATGATGTGTTCCTCTAAGGGACTAGCCCACTATTGAAAACATTTCCTGCAGCAAGTCTTAATAAGTATGTATGTGTGTGTGTGTGTGTGTGTGTGTGTGTGTGTGTGTCTGTGTGTGTATGTATATATATATATATATATATATATATATATATACACACACACACACACATGTGTGTGTATGTGTGTTTGTGTGTGTGTGTGTGTGTGTGTGTGTGTGTGTGTGTGTGTGTGTGTGTGTGTGTGTGTGTGTGTGTGTCTGTGTCTGTTAATATATGAGTGTATATTTGCAAGTGCACATATATCATCAAATGTTGACTAACACAATAATCAGCATTCATATAGTCAAATCTAACCACAACCATACAAAAGTTGACTATTGTTCCAGATTAAGCTACTCTTTAACTACATCTAATTGCAAATGTAGAGCAACTAGCTAGAACTGATTTGAAGCTAATATAAAAATTACAAAATAGATGGTGCAGTGCAACAATGCATATCTATACCTATCTACATATGTATATATAGAGAGTGCACACAGCCTATCTCGACCTTGCCAAGGCTTTTGACACAATTCCCTTTTCTGGCATTGTTGAGAAACTCTCCCAGATAGGGAGTAACCCTTATGTTATGAGATGGGCAGTCAATTGGCCCACTGACAGAACACATTCTGTCAAAATTGGTGACTCCACCTCCAGCAGTAGACACATCACCAGTGAAATATCACAGAGATCTGTGCTGGGCCCCTTACTGTTTGCCATCTGTTAGAGGTCCAGGCCAAAGTAGATGGCCTTTAGCTCACCAGGTTCACTGATGATTGAAAACTGGGATCAATCACTGACTCCCCCATTGATGTCAACATATCACAAGATGGGCTAACACAAACAGATGATTGGTGCCAAAGCCATGGTCTAAAACTAAATAACTAAAATGCATTATTATTTCCTTTGGCAAAACAGTATTCCCTACAAATTTCAATATTGACAGCACTCCTCCCCCAGAGTTCCAACCCAGTGGTGTGAAACTTGGGAACACACGTTAATAGCAATCTGAACTTTAACCACCAAGCTTTCAGACTGGTAAGGAAAGCCTTCTATGTAGAGCACCTCATAAGCAAGGGCATAGCATCCAGGTCAAGGGATGTTATAATTCCACTGTACTTGACCCTCATCAGACCACTAATACAGTATAATACACTCTTTTGCATGTACCTCATCGGACACCTGCAGCAGCTGGAGAGACCTCAGAGGTTTCTCACTAAGAAAATACAGGGACTCCAACCATGACCTACATGGACAGGCTGAAAGCCCTGTCACTTTACCCTGCAACATATAGGCTGGTGAGGGGTGACTTGTGCCTGTCCTATAGGGTAATCTCCATCCCTGCCCTAATGGAAATGCAGCACATCTACAAGTCAAATGGCATAAGAGTCACTCACTCAAGGGATCTCAACCTAGCTTGTGACATTAACAGAACAAGCTGGAGAGACAGATATGTCTCCCAGAGACTGCCACTTCTCTAGAATAGACTTTGTATTCACTTAAAACAGAGCTCCTCGCTGACCCTATTCAAACACAGCCTAGATAATTGGATGGGAGACCACAAATGCACCCCTGTGGTGGCATCTATGCCCCTCATAGACAGGGGTAGCTGGTGTTGATCACAGACCCACTCTGTTCATAAATTCGTTCTGTGAACTACCCAGAAAGAGCAAATGGGGATACTTGGGATTAACATGCCTAGGCTTGTAAAGGCTCTAGGGCCACTAGCCTAGTAACCCCCTATGAACATATCTATATATATATATATATATATATATATATATATATATATATATATATATATATATATATCTATATATAGAGAGAGAGAGACAGAGACACACACACACGCACACACACACAAACACACTCATGATATTCACACAAATTGACACAGTTTGACTATTCTGATTTAGTAGTTACCAGTACTGGGCTTTTTTTGTTTTACCATTAATTTTGTATCCGCCACCAGGTTACTCAGACCACCAAACAATACCGTCTAAAGTAAATAAATGTAACTCCAGCATAGGTGACTGAGGTCCTAGTATCTTCATAACAGCTGAGTGGAACAAGCCATACAGCAGGCTTAGGGCTACGTTGGAATGCATGTTAACATTGGACACCTCACACAGATAAAGATATCTATATCAGCTGTGACTACACTATCAGGGTACTATAACATAACGGATTTGCCTTACTTCTTTGTCTTTTGATGACCTACTAATTCCCACTACTCTCCTCATTATCTCTCTTCCCCAGCTTTCAAGCATTTGCTACCACATTACTGTTCCTGTCATTAATTTCAATCATTTCCTGATATTACCTAAAAACATGGCAAAAGTCTATAAGTCTGGTTCCAAATTTTACCTGTTATGAAACTTGCCTCAGACCTCCACTATTTATCAGTAAGCTAATGGTATAAGTTATTACATTCTGTGATAGTCTGTTTGTGGTAAATTAGTATTTGCTGTCCATACTTACTGTAAGTTATACACACTAATATATGTTTTCCTAATCTTTGTAATGTAATGTTTCTAATGTTTGTAATATGTTTATTTGTACCTAATGTGATGAATGACCAAATACTTGCTGTATAAGCTGTTCTAACTAACTTGCACCTTTTTTCTTTCCAGCTGCCACCAGCTCCTCTCCTCGATCACTGGGGATACTGGACCCACCTTAGCCTTCCCTTGTCTCAAACCAAGGGATGTCTGGGACTGATGATGAGTCTGAGGCTGCTGGCACAGCATTACACTGCTGCAAGGGACAGTGCCCTGACCCCTTCCACAATAGCTGCCTTTGGAAGGTGCATGTGCACATCTCTGCATATGCATAGTTCTTCACCCTTTGATATATAACTTGCTGCACAGTGCTTGCTAGGCCCATAATGCTATCATTGCAGTGAACCCTCCAGGATGAATAAGCCAATGTCAGATGCCCATACTAACTCAACCACTTAAGCTAGAAATGTTACCTTTTCTGCCATGAACAACCAATCATATGCATTTTGTGCCAGTTTGTCTGATATCCACTACTTGAGAAGTGTGCTTATTTCATTGTAAAAGTGAGCACAGCTTATCAGGGTAAAATTGGTCAACAAAAGACATATAAAAAATAATTGATACCAACTGATACCAAACTCCTTAATATGTATAGTCTTGTATACTGGATGTGAACTTACGGGGCTGTAGTAATGAGGAAATAAGAAAAACCATACATAGGAAATTTGTGGATTGTCGGCAGTACCTACATGGGGGCAGCTGTCACCCCCACCCCCATTTTAATCTTTTCTTTGTCTTATGGGGAGTTTTTATGGTTATGTAGGTTATGTAGTCATGAAATTGATTTTTTCAATGAAGCTAAGAGAATGGTCTGAGTGCTCATATGTAGAGGATATACAAGGGAGGTGAGGCATTATTTTGGAGAGTTATCAGGGAACAGAATAGTAAAGATATGAATTTAAACTGATATGTTAGATCAACTATTAATGACAGGGTTCCCCCAGTGGATAATGGAAGAGATAAAAAGAATATGTATTTTGTTATAACATATAGTGTCTTCAGTGAAGTATTCATCTTATTTCTTACAAATATAGTAGGTGTTTGGGGGACATTCTAGTACATAGCAGTTTTGTGTCTCCTGCTATGCATATTTATAGACATCCTTCTTTAGTAGGTACTTTTCCTTGTGGGGTTTGTTCTATTTATAAGTTTATCGTAGGTTCATTTTTTTTTTAAATTAATGATGCTGACATCACACCTGTGAATATGTTTACATGTAATACTGAGGATGCTATATATGCCCTTAAATGTCCGTGCATCATTTTTTATGTAGGTGGAATTAAAAGAGCTTTTAAGTTTAGGTTGAAGGAACATATTAGGGACATTAGGAAGCAGTGTTCTGACAGCCCTATTGCCTTGCACTTTAACTTTTACAATCAGGGTAACTTTTCAGGTTTACAGGGCACTGTTCTTGAGCAGGTGCTAGTTAGGTTTGGGGAAAATGTTTCACTTAAGATAAACTACTATATAATTTTATTTTTATTTTATTTATTTTACATTTATTGACCGGGCTAGTCTAGCTGGATATATGTCCATTTTCAGTAGACGCCCTGGGAGAAAAGCTCCACACATTTCAAATAAAGTTAACATCTACAGAAGTACATATTTAGAATGCAAATACATTCACCATAAAGAAAACAGAAATTTTAAGAGGTCACAAATTTATAAAGTATATATATAAAAAAAAAACTACAAAATATTTGACTAGACTTAGTACAATTACTAATGAAGTTACAATTAAATGTTGAGAAAGAATAATAGCTAAAAAAGTATAGTATAAATGTAGATATGAAATGAAGATAAAAGGAAAGTGAAATGGAGAAGCAGTGGAGTAATACATCTAGTAGTAATATGTGTCACTTTTTTAGAAAAAGTGAAATGGAGAAGCAGTTGAGTAATACATCTAGTAGTAATATGTGTCACTTTTTTTAGAATACAGTAATAAGTAAGACTATGGAGAGGAAGAATAGTAGTTGTTAAGATGAAATTATTTCAGAGATGAGAAGGTAGGGTTGAATCAAGTAATAAGAGTAAGTTGGTCAGTCAGGTTTAGTACAGGGGCACGTCCAATCTGTTTTCAGGAAGAGTTTAAGTTTATTTTTAAACAGTGTAATAGAGGGAAGTATGGAATGTTCAGAGGGAGGTAGGTTCCAGGTTTTTCCAACAGTATTAGAGAAGAGAGAGTCTCCAGTTCTTGTTTGATTTATTGATATATACAAGAAGTGTTTGTGAAGATCTTAAGGACTTCAGGTTATAATAGGGGTGAATAAGGTTAGATAGGATGGGTGTTTTGGCAGGTTGATAAAGTATTTTATTGGCGATGGCCAGTTGATTAAATTTAAGTTGCTGCTGTAATTCAAGCCACCCTAGATGCTTTAGATTAATACAGTGGTGTGTTCTGAATGGGTTATCTGTGGCAAACCTGGCTATGCTATTGTAGGAGTTTTCGAGTTTCTTATGGTTATTTTTTGACAGATTCGTAAATATGGGTGAGGCATAAAGAAGGGTAGAGATTAGATGGGTGTGGGCAATAGTTATTCTAGTTGCAGGAGTGAGGAAGGGTTTGATCCTATAAAGAGAGCCTATTTCTTTATTAGTAGTTTTCAAAATGTTGTTGATATGGGCGTCAAAGTTAAGGTTGTTGTCTATGGTAATACCTAGCAGTTTGGTAGTAAGATCTTGGGATATGAGTGTACCATTATTGGATGTTGCAGTGACGTCTGTTGGGGGAGATTTACTGGTAGGTGTAAAAAGGAGAAGCTTAGTTTTTTTAGGGTTTAATAGGAGACAGTGTTTTGCAAACCATAATTCTACAGAGTTAAATACGTCTTGAGAAAGGGAGTGAAGTTCTGATACAGATGTGGCTGAGCATATAAGTGTGGCGTCTTCAGCGTATTGTATACATGTAGCTTGGGGAACTACTTGGTGAAGGTCATTGATGAATATAGAAAACAGGAGAGGGCTCAGTATGGACTCTTGAGGGACAACAATATTAACAGGTAGATGGGTAGAAAGAACGGTGTTCCAGAGCACAGCTTGATGTCTGTTATTTAAGTAGGAATGGAACCATTTTATAGCTAGTGGGTCAAGAGACAGAGATTTGAGAATATTTATGAGTATAGTGTGATTTACCATGTCAAAAGCATGTTAAGGTTATGGTTTTTGTTGATGGTATCAATAAAAGAAATGAGGGCAGTAGTTGTGCTATGGGAAGGTCTGAACCCATGTTGGGAGTTGGAAAGCAGGTTATTATGGAGAAGGTGGTCTAGCAATTGCCTGTGGATACATCTTTCCATGATCTTAGATAAAGGAGAAAGTAGGGCTAAGGGTCGATAGTTGGAGAGTTCAGTGGAGTCTTCCTCCTTATGAAGGAGAATAATAAGAGAGACTTTCCAAAGTTTGGGGATATATCCTTCAGTGATGGTTCTATTGATGAGAATGGAGATGGGGTAAGCAATAGATCTGGCTGCTAACTGTAAGCATTCTGCGGGTAGTTGGTCAGCAGAGGGAGTGCATGGTTTGAGTTTTTGGATAAGGGTGAGAATAAATGCTGTTGGGACAGGCTGGAAGAGAAATGGAGATGGTGGGTTAGAGGCAGAATTAGATATAGTTACATTTTGAGGAGAGAGCTGACTGGCAAGAGTTTGAATTGCTTTGGTGAAAAAGGTATTAAAGGCATTAGCAGTTTGTTTAGGATTGTCCTTGTCAGTGCTTTGAGGGTTAGGTGTGATAGATTGACCAGGATGTAATAATTGATTAATACTTGACCAGAACTTTTGTGGTTTATTATGGTGGGTCTGCTGAGATTGTAGGTAATAGTTTTTTTTATCGGATAGTATAGCTTTTTTTGTTTCATTTCTCAGTTGTTTGCAGTTTTGGAGGTCAACAGGGTTTTTAATTAAGCGTGATTTATTCCAGTATTTATTTCTGAGATGGATTTTTTTCTTGGTTTCCTTAGTAAGCCATGAAGCAGATTTAGTTCTTATCCTGATAGAGCGGGTAGGAGCATGGCGGTTGAGTATGTCTAGGAAATTAGCATTAAAGTAATCAACTGCTTCATCTAGAGAAAGGTGTTTTAAGGGGGACCAATTACATGCTGTAAGTTCACTTAGGAATAGATCCAAGTTGAAGTTTTTCTTGGTTCTAATTGCCCTAAATATGGGTTGAATGGGTGGATTGGTTTTGAGCCTGATAATGTAGGTTAGTGAGTGGTCGCTTATATTGTCAGGGAGGGTTCCAGAGTCATAAGTCAGGGGTTGATTATTAATGAGTATCCAATCTAAGGTGCTTTCTTTTTTATTAGTCTTGTTTATTCTAGTAGGGGAGGTAACAGTTTGGGTAAACCCATAGAGACTAATATGGCTACTGGGGTAGTTGTTATTGCAACATTTCCAATCAATGTTAAAATCACCTAGGATTATAGATTCTTGGGGAAGGTTTTGCAATAACCAACAAAGGATGTTTTCGATAGTAGTAATGTTATTACCTGGAGGAACATAGATGCAGATAATATAGATAGATTTGACTGGGTTTAGCTGAAGCTTGGTAATAAGTATCTCAGCATTAGAGTATTGAGGAGGTTTTTGGTTACAGATGGTTATTTGAAAATCAGATTTGAATAGAACAGCTACTCCTACTACTCCAGCTACTATAAGGAATCTTTGTATTGTAAAGTAGGGCACTTTAATTCCTTTGTGCTTAAATTCTGAATGTAATTGGAAGTACTTGATTTAACTAATTGATTGTTTTATCGATCATGTGTGTGTCACCTGTGCACTGGCCCAGTAATCAAGGAGCCTCGATCCTAACCACTAACACCAGTAAGGGATGTGCACATTGGGAGGATAACAAGTACACACACAGTAAAGTATAATTACCCTTAAGAGCGCACAGAGATCACAGTCAGTCTCGGGCTGATTTCTCCCTTTCCTCCAGATCCCCAATAAGACTTCCCACTGCCACAGCTATAGGATTTTGATGTCAGCTGAGGTTCAAGAGAAAACCTCCAGCACCTTTTCTGTCCAACCAGTGCTTCATATCCCTGCCCAAGTAGCTGACACATACACTTTGAGATTTGATTTATATACAAACACACAGACACTCCTGTGAAGGCTGGCACAGGTTCTCCAGCTATACACCCTTCTACCCATACTATACCATAGTACCACCTGCCACCAACCACTACTATCAACTACTAAAAAGGCCCTTACCAAAGGGTGTCCAATTCTGCTGTGCACTGTTAATATTATCCAACTGGTAAGTGTGACTTAGACTTGAAGGCTATTTAGGAGTGGCTTGTACAGTATCACCAAATACATGCAAGTATTGTAAGAGCTTACATTATCCTTACACAAAACAGGCACAGTTAAAATGTTTAAAACTATTTAATAATAAATAATAAAAGCACAAGACAATACTCAGTTCAACACAGTGACAATAGAGAGTTCAGAAATCACAGTAAATACTTTGAAATAACATAATAGGACAGTCTCACATAAATATAGAAAACATCTACACTAATCTAGCTATATTCCTATCTATCTCTAAGAGAAATACTAAGATCTAAGTCTTACTTACAGAGCAAAGCAAGTGCTGGTGAGTTGCTGTCAGATTCAGAACAAAATACAAAATGCACCTCTTTCCCTCTGAGATAGTTCTAAAATTGATAATACACATTACTGCATCAGATTACATCATTCTTGCCACCTCTGCTGAAGTTTCCATAGGTTCATAGGTTCATAGGTTCATACTAGGCTATCTGCCCGAGGGCATTTATAAGCCTAGCCCATAGTTTTGTGGCTTACGCCACCCCTTTAGTTTGGAGAAACTATGCCCATTATTTTGCTGTGCCTCTGTCGAGCAGTGACACTGAGGTAACCCCTGGGGTGTATCTGCGATCTCCCATCCATTGGTCAAGATTCCTCTTGAACAAGGCCAGCGAGGTGCTCTGCCTCACATAAACCGGGATTTTGTTCCACAGAATAGGGAGTCTTTGGGTGATGAATCTATCCCTCCAGCACGTCCTATTAATAACCGTGTCGAGGTTTAAGTCTCCCGCCCTTGTGGCTCTGAGGGATCTAGATTTTTTGAGATGAAGCATGTTCATCAAATCTGGGTTTGACATGGCCTTGTATGTCAGGCATAGGTCACCTCTGAGCAAGCGGTAAGCAACTGAATATAACTGGAGTTCTTTCAGTCGGGCAGCATAAGACAGATTTTTGAGAACCTTTATCCTTTTGGTGAGGAACTTTTGTGGCCTCTCCAGCTGCTGCAAGTGTCTGGTCAGATACATTCCGAATGGGGCATTGTACTCGATCATTGGTCTGATGAGTGATGAGTATAGGGAGACTATGACTTCCCTTGATCTAGATGTGAATCCCTTCATGATAAGGTGGGCAATGTAGAAGGTCTTCCTAACTAATTTAGCAATATGAGTGTCGAATGAAAGGCTACTGTCAACCTGGGTTCCCAGGTCCCTAATAACTTCTTCTGTGTTCAGGGGATTGCCACCTATATGGTAGCTAGGGGGTAACCTTATTTTTCCCGAAGGGTATGACTATGCATTTCTTGGCATTTAACTTTAGGCCATGGCTCTGGCACCAGTTATCCGTTTCTGTGAGACCCTTCTGAAGGATATCTGTGTTGGATGTGTTTTCAACTTCGGCCCAGTTTGCAGTCATCTGCAAACTTTGTCAGCCATAACCCTCCTGTGTTTGCTTGTACTTCAGAAAAGTAGATGCCAAACAAGAGTGGGCCCAGGACTGTGCCCTGTGGGACACCACTTGTGACAGGCTTTGAGTCTGACATGGCGCCAGCAACTCTGACCCTGTGGGTTCTGTCACTCAGCCAGTTTGCAACCCATCTTGTAATGTATGGGTTTACATTTAAGTTGATGAGTTTTTCAATGATACCCGAGTGAGGTATTGTATCAAAAGCCTTCGCCAGGTCTAGGTAGGCTGTATGGACTGCCTTTCCCTCATCAATGGCCTTGGTGACTGTTTCGAAAAAGTCAACCAAGTTTAAAAGGCATGATCTGCCTTTGACAAAGCCAAACTGGGTTGGATCCAAAGTCTGCAAGTTCCCTATGTCTTTATTTATGAGATCCATTATGATCCTCTCCATGGCTTTGCAGATAAGGCTTGTCAAGCTAATGGGACGGTAATTTCCAGGGTCGGTGGAGGCACCGCCTTTGTGGAGTGGGACCACAGTCGCTGCGCCACTCCTGGGTGCGTATCCAGAGGTGAGACTAAGATTAAACAGCTGTCCTAACTGTGGGTTTAATTCCTCGTTGAGTTCATGGAGCACACAGCCGGGACACCATCAGGTCCCATGGATGCTGTGTTCTTTGCCTTGGAGAGAGCAGTTCTCACCTGGGCGTTAGAGATGTTTGGGGGCTACAATCATTTGGTATAGATATCTCTCCTTTAGGGGAGGGGGAGAAGTTTGCACTGAACCTGTCAGCCAGTATGTTGGCAATGTCTGTAGGATCAGTAATCTTCACATCATTTTGAACTAATTCTGAGCATATCTGGGAGTTTCCTCCTAGGTTTCTGACATAGCTAAAGAATGCCTTATGGTTGTCTTTAGAGTCCTTAGCTATTATTTCTCAAAATTAGCTTTGGATGATTTTATGAGAGCTCTTAGCTTTTTACTTATAGTGATCAGCGGTGTCTTACCTTTTAAGGATTTTGCTCTATCTTGTAGTAGCTTTCTCCTTTTGTTGTAGAGTTTGTTTATGGCTGGGGTCCACCAGACTGGACGCTTGCCTTTGGTACAAAGAGTCTTTGTTTTGCTTGGGATTGCCTGATCCATGCAGCCCTGCAGGTGCTGGTAGAAGGCATTTGTAAGTGATTCAGCGGTTTGAGTAATGTTAACCGCCGCTCAGGGCCTTAAAGGAGACCACACTAGTCTTTAGAAGTGTGAAGTCGGCTTTCGAGAAGTTCTTTACTGTGGTCTTTTCATTTCGGTGGGGGCGGGATGAGGACCTCCAGCGAGATTAGTTTGTGATCAGATCTCACCAGTGAGGGGTATACTTCGGCGTTGAACATTGTGCTCCCATGTTCGTGATGATGAGATCAAGTATGTTTTCTCCTCTTGTGGGATGGTGACTAGTTGTTCCATGGCATTTGAGTTTATGAATTCCAGGAACTTTTGGGCTAGAGTGTTTGGGCTTGAGTAGTGTTCCCAGTCTATATTAGGGTAGTTGAAGTCACCTAGTATGATGGTGTTTGGAGATACATTTATCCCCTCCAGTGTTTTCAGGAAGGCCATATGAGGTTCCTGAGTTTGCGAGGGTGGCCTGTAACATGCTACAAATTGCAGATCAATCTTGCCTATGGTTAATTGCACCTGGATGGTTTCCGATGCATCGTGCAATGCCACCAATCTTGAGGTGTGGGTGTCCTTGATGAATATGGATACCCCTCCTCCTTTCTTGGTATTGTCCGGGTTTTGGGGCGGACGCATGATATGAGGTAAAACCTGATAGTGCTGGGGTGCTCTCAGGAGCCTTGAACCAGGTTTCTGTCACAGCACAGACATCAATGTTCTCCATACTGAGAAGGGCCTCGAGTGCGTGCGTCTTGAGGTTGAGACTTCTGGCATTGAGCAGCATTACCCTTAGTTTTTTTTCTTTGTTTTGTTCTAGGGTGGTAGGTTTAGAATTTGAGCCTTGCCTAAAAAGGCACTATGGGGGTGGCAAGAGCCTTTGCCAAAATCCGGAATCCCAGGGGTGACAAGTGCAAGCCGTCCCTTGCGAAGCAGCGTGGCTTGTCCAACATGTCATCCCAGGCAGACAGACATTGGATCCCCTTTGAATGACACCAGAGTTTAAGCCAATTGTTAAAGCTGATCATCTTATCTCTGTATTGTGGCATCATTCTTGGTGAAGGTAGGATACTGCTCAAGGTCAGGGTCATACCTGCTTGGGCTACATAATCAGAGAGCTCCTCTATGTCTCTTTTCATGTAGTCCAAGGAGGTACGTCTCAGGTCGTTAACACCAGCGTGGACAATGATTGAGTCGTGCTTGTACCTGCTGTTGAGAGACCTGAGTGCATGCGTTATGTGGCGGATTCTAGCACCCGACAGGCAGCTTACTGTGACCTTCTCCTTACTCAGTCTGGTGAGCGGGACGTCAGTGTGTCTGACTATGGAGTCACCAATGACTAGTGTGTCTGGCATTGTGTTTGGCATTAAGGGCTGTGACTGCTTGACACTCTGACTGTGTGGTCTATGTGTTGCAGGTGTTGTGTTCTGAGGTGGTAGTTGTTTGGGTGTCTGCTTTGGTGGCCTCTGCTGTTTTGGTAGATTTTTGATCAGAGCCTCCGAGTATGTCTTTGTGTGTTTATGTGTATGATTTGAGGTTGTGATGGTATTATGTGAGACTGGGTCTATAGTGTGTGTGGTTACCTTCTCCTCCTGTCTGGTCATGCCAGTCCTATGTTGAGAGGTTAACAAAACTTAAAATGTAACATTTCTTTGTGATCTGCAGCTGCCAGGAAGTTACAGAGCAATAAAGGTCACTTTACATGTGAAACCTAGTAATTATTTCTGCCTTAAGACAATAGAAACTCCTAGCCTTGACATCTTGTCTCTTAGCTTGAGTTAGCACACAGTCATAAAATTCTTTACTTATCAGCTTATTTTCTTAGAGTTTTCTACCATGAAAACATACATTACATATCCATAGAGTTTATACACATTTCTGATTTCTTCCAGCAGGGTGCACTGTGATTACATTTTTGAATCTCAGCACATAACACAGTTTCCTTACATTTGTAAAACAAGCCTGTGGATCATATTAATATTTACAATGACATATAATTATTTACAAAATTCTATCTAGCTAGGCTGGCAGCCTCTGAGTTTATCACATTGTGATTTTGTGTGTGTGAGTGTGTGTGTGTGTGTGTGTGTGTGTGTGTGTGTGTGTGTGTGTGTGTGTGTGTGTGTGTGTATATATATATATATATATATATATATATATATATATATATATATATATATATATACATATACATACATACATATATATATATATATTCCTTATGTTACTTTGATGTTTAACTTCCTGAAGGCTTGTATACCAAGGCACTAGAGTTTTATTAAAGTTTTTTACTGATTTTTTTGGCCAGTTATTTGTTGTTTTTATATATTTGTCTTCTATCATTTGTATTAAAATATACAGTTCCACTGTTATCTGTTATTTAAAACGATAATAACGGCACAGTGGTGCACTGGTAGCATTGCCTCCTCACAGAAAAAGGTTCTCTGGTTTGATTCTCGGCTGGAGTGCTTTCTGTGTGGAGTCTGCATGTCCTCCCTGCATTCGTGCGGGTTTCCACTGGGTGCTCCAGTTTCCTCCCACGTTTCAAAGCCATGAGTCTGGAGCATTTCTTCCCCAGCCTCCACTGAAAATTGGCTTTGTTCCAAGTCAGACTTACCTGGTAAACAAATATTAAATAAATAATTGAAAAGTAATTTTGTTAAAGTAAGTCCAAACACTCAGAAATAAAGAACAAGCAAGCGCATGTCATTGCTATCAGAAAATATGCAAACATATTTCATTCCCTTATGTGTAAGACCTCATGTTTTATGTTTTTTGTATCGGACAGCATTCCCATTGATATCAGAGGCAGTCCCTGAGAAACCAGGATAGAGTACAGAGAAATCACTTCTCAGATAGACTTATACGCTGACTCCCCCAGGAATTAATAATAGTATATTTATATCCAGTGTACTGAAGCTGAGAGCTGAACAATTACAGCTTTTGATCTTTTATATGATAAAAATCATAGTTTTCAAATATGTTTTCAAATTTATTTTAGCATTCATTTCCTTTATGCATTTATTTGCCACATATAGATGAACATTTTTAGTGTGCTGTCCCATGAGTTTGATCACATGACCTTTTGCATGTTATTTAATGGTGTATTGCAAGTTTCTTGTCAGTTCAGAGGAAGTCCTGACTACTCTAAAGATGAAAGTTTTTAACTGTGATTTAATTAAGGGATTTTATTTTATTTCTGAATATTTGGACTTACTTTAACACATTATTTCTCTGGTTATTGGTGCTCATTGCTGTGCTGTCTTCTTTGCTTTTTTTGGTTCTAAATTTATTTTGTTGGCATGCACAAAATAGGCTAAGGGGTAGCTCAACTTTTGCTGCTACTTAACAAGTTGCATGTGCATCATTGCCCACAATTTCTGTGAACTAAGTTCAGAAATTATACAGCTTATTTTAATGCTGCAGTAATCGTTCTTTCCATATCACTTTGATTAGTAGAGTTGTATCAAAGGGTACTATCCACCATTCCTTTAAGATCTAAAGTCCCCTTTATGTAAGGTACTTTGCATATCTAATGTGCCAAACACAATGGTCACTCATGCTTTTGAGCATACAGCCTGTCCTTCAGACTAGGCCAGCTAGTCAGGTTGCTTGATTTAGCTATAACCAGGAACTGGCGAGGCAGTGTAGTCTAGCATGTCTTCTTAAAAGTGAAATAGCTTTATATTTTGGTTGGTGTTTGAAAGTGTGCTCAGTATTATCAGCAAGATAAGCATTCATGTCACTTATTTTAGCTAGAACCAGGAACAGCAAACATTAATTAAATTTTAAGCAGATAAGGTTCTCAAACAATTGTAGAGTATAGGCAGTTCTGCTACATAGTGTCACATAACTCCAGCTGTGAGAAAAATTATTTATCCCTCTCAAAATCGCAAACACAGACACACACTAAACCATTTCCCCTAGAAGCCATAGTACTTGGACCCTACATTCTGCCATCATGGAGAGCCACAGCTGCCTAAAGGATGTCAGATCCCCTCACCAGGGCAACAACAGCTTGGTCTGAATAAAGCCTTAAAACTCTTTGGTATGAAACCAGCTTAAGAAATCCAGGCTGCCTTTTCTTCCTATCTCTGACTGACATTGCTTAGGGTTAAGTCAGTATCCATTAATGTTATTCAGCCATGAGAGAGAGAATTACATATGTATGAAAAATTCTTTGTTCAATATCATTAATATGGCTAAGCACTGAGTTGCTACCTGAATTCTATATTCTGTTGTTAAAGAGAAATAAGCTGAATAATTTGTCATTAGCTCATCATTAGAAGACAAGAAGTGAATAATGGCAATGATTTAAATCTATGTTTTCCTTCAGGGGGCACCTACATAGTTTGGTTGATGCATTATTTATCTACTGTGTGGATGGCAATGTTTGAAAGCAGTGTGTTAATAGTGTATTCTACCATGCTGACTAGAGCAGTGTTTGAATGATGCATTCTGCTGTGTGGACTGCAGCAGTGCCATAGTGTCATGTTGTGCAGTATGGACTGGAGCAGTGTCATATCAGTACCATATTCAGCCATATTGCTCAAAACAGTAAATGTCAAATTCTGCAATGTGTGTTAAAACATGTGTATTCCAACAATGTCTGAGTGTCATAGTTTGCAAAGTGGAATGGAAAAGTTTCTGACTTCTTTATTCTACCATGTGACTGGAAAATATCTGAGCAACATATACTGTCATGTGGTTTGAACAGTCTGATGTATTTTGACATTTGTAATGGAATAGGGTGGTTGACTGTATTACTCTGCCATGTAGAAACAGTGTCCGAGTGCTATATACATAGATGCATAGTCATCTGCAGATTGGGAAGGTAAAGGAAGGGAAGTCCCCTGTACATGAAGTGGTTTGTGTTTTAATGTATTTCAATTTCACTGTTATTGCAACAATATTTCTCAGTTTCTCAGCTGTACTGATTTTACTGATATATCCTTTGTGTGTGTGTGTGTGTCTGTGTGTGTGTGTGGGGGGGGGGGGCTTGTTATGGCTCTTGGGACATATCTTCAGATATTTGGGCTTTCAAAGTAGTCGATTATGGTGCCAAAGATTTGAAGTTAAAGAGCAGGCATATGAACTGGTCAAAATGGTGCTGCACTGTTCAAATAACATTAAAGAAAACAGAATACTTTTGGTTCACTCATCTGATTTGGTCCCCAAGTGAGGCAATGAGCAACCTGATTGCCAACAGAGATAAATAATTTGTTATTCTTACATTTCCAAAAAGCTGGGCATGTTGTGGATATGGTGTAGTGAAGACAGGATTATTGGATACTGTTGCTACTAGTCTGCTTTCAAGCTGCATGGGCCATTTCCCTTCATACATGTGCATTTATTTTATTCTTTAAAATCCCTGTCCAACCTGTAAGTTAAACACTGTCTGACTTACAGTTTGAGCAGCTCTTGCTTACTGACTACAGAGTACAACACTCCTGTATTTTTTGTTTACTTTTACTGTAGGAGGAATAGTGGTGGTGAGGTGCCTATAAGCATCATGTAGAAAACTGTTACTGTTGTTGAGAATTTTTTATTCCATTTTTGGTGATCAGATATCACAAGTTATTGGCAGAAGTAGTTATCTGTTTAGAGGTTAGTCTGTGGATAAAAACAAACAACCCTTTGGTGACCAAAATAAAGTGATCATTGCTATGGTTTGGTGATGGGTGGGAACACAGTGTAGAATTTGAGAACTACAATTGAAATAAGTCCCTATGATCATTTATACCTTCACTTTTATTATAATCTAAATAAAACAAAAAACGCTGACAAGAAATGTCACAGCACACAGAGAGTTTAATAGTTTGAGTGCTTTTTTTTCCATAATAAATCTTTATTATTATATTATTTTCATACATCATTAAAAACAAGAAAAAACATTTTTTTAAAAAAAAAAACTACTAACTAATATCACTAATCATCACACCAAACAAATATACAATATTTACAAGAATGCTTCCATGTGAAGCATTAATAATAGAAGAAAAACAAAGAGTAATTAATAACATTTCAAGTAATAGACAGTTTGATTACAAAATTCTCTCCAAACATATAAATAATTGTTAATACCTTCAAGTTAAAAGTATTATGCTAGTATAATATTAAATATCTGTTCCCAAATTTTTGGACTATTAATATTTTTATTATGCGGATTTAAAAGTAGTTTATGAGCTAATATATGCCTTGTTGCAAAAACTCTAAAGTTTTCCCATGATGTTTTAGATGGTTCTAACCAATTTGTGGCTATATAAAGCTTCATTAATAAAAAAATATTAAAATATATAATACTTTGTGATCTAGGGAGTTCTTTTGGGGGAATATGCAAAATCATAAATTTCCATGACAACGTTGTGCTTTGGTAACCCATCTTCTGAAGTTGAATCTTAAGGGAATTCCAAAGCTTGTATATGCATTTACAGCTCCAGAACATATGAAGAAGATCAGCCGGTTGATTCTTACAATATGGACAGGTTGAAGAGTTTTTAGAGTTAAATTTATGCAGGGTAAGGTGTGTATAATATGCATTATTCCATATCATCATCTGGGTATATATCAATTTTTGAAGAGAAGTAGATTTGATAGTCAAGTCAATTGCTTTTAACATAATACTTTTGTCTGTCAATAGGATTTTCTCTTCCCAATAGTTTGATAACAAAACTTTATCATGAAATCTAAATTCTTTAATTAATCTATTTGTTGTTGTTATATATTTAATATCCTGTTGGAGAGCTTGCCACAAATCAGAGCATTTATTCACAGTCTCATCTTCAGGTTTAAAATTTTTAAAGTAACTTATAGCAAGTTCTCTAATTTATCTCATAATAACAAGATAATTTTTAGGTAGGTTAAATTCTTGTCTTATTTGGTTGGCCGAAAATTCAAGATATTTATATATATCAATCAAAGTTAAATTAACTATTAATGGAAACTTTTTAAGATCAATTAATTGATTATTCAATTTTAAATTAGGATTCCTATGAAAGGATTGAAAAACCATCATATACTGAACCAGATCTAATGCTTGAAATATGTCTTGTAAAGAAATTATGTCCGTTTTAATGTGTTCAATAATCCCATATAATTTCAAAGTATCTTTACCTAAAAAAGGTATTGCTTTTGGATTAATATTCAACTTTGAAATATATTTATAATTCAAGATCACCCAAGTTGGTGTCCACTTAGTACTAGTGATATCATAGTTGGCAATTCTTAGAATTCTATTAGAGTTTACGATTAAATAATACATTTCAAAATTAGACAACTCCAGTCCTCCTCTATTTTTTGGGGTCATTAATTTATCATAAGAGGTCCTGGTTTTTTTGGTTCCCAAATGAATTTAGCCAATTCTTTATGAATTTGTTTAAAAAATGTCTTATAAAGCTTTAGTTGGGCTAACCTGAAAATATATAATAGCCGTGGTAATACATTCATCTTAACAATTGAAACTTTTGCTAATACTGGCAGTCGTAAATTTTTCCACCTCCCAAAATCAGAAATTATTTGGTCCCAAATTGCTGTCTTTATTATCTGTAGAAAACTCAATACCTAAGTATTTAATATTTTCTTTAAATGTTACCTGCCCAACCAAAGGTAATATCGAAAAAGGTTTAGGTGTTTTAAAGGGAAGATATTGTTTTTTTTTCAAGTTAATTTTATAGTTAGAGACTTCTGAAAAGTCATTAACAGCCTTCAATAATTTTTCAGTATCTGATATTGGAGATGCACTATAAATGTTAAGATCATCAGCAAAAGCTGCCATTAATATTTTGGTTCCATAAATTATTGGGACATTATGATAGACATTCTGCTTAATATATAAGAACAAAGGTTCAAGATAAAGATTAAATAGTAAAGGGGACAAAGGGCTGCCCTGATGTGTTCCAGTCTTAATCTGTATTCTTTTAGAGAAACTTTTATTAATATACAGTGTAGTATAGGGATTACTATATAATATTTGTAACATTTGAACAAACCCATGGGAAATATTAAAATAAGGTAAAAGATCAAACAAAAAAATTGTATCAACCCTATCAAAGGCCTTCTGTGCATCAATTATAAGGGCATAAACGTTAAGATTATTTTGTTTAGCATGTGTTATCATAGTATGTAATGTAAGTGTATTGTCACTGGTTTGTCTACCTGCCATAAATCCAGCCTGTTCTTTGGATATTATATGAGTCATGATTTTCTTCAGTCTAGATGCTATAATAGAGGTTAGAATTTTCATATCTACATTTATTAATGATATCGGTCTATAATTATCATGGTTTTGGGGATCTGAATTGGCTTTATGTATAAAAATAGTTTTTGAAGTGTTAAGATGAGGATCACTAATTTTATTCCTAATTATGTAGTTAAATACAACTGAAAGTATCTTACCGAAAGTATCTGCAAACCTTTTATAAAACTCCACTGTCAACCCATCAGGACCAGGTGATTTATGTGATTTCATATGTTGGATTATATATACTACTTCTTCTTCGGATATCGGTTTAACAAAGTCATTTTGAATATCCTCTCCTATTTTTGGAAACTTAATTGAATGTAAAAATTCTCCATAAATTCTGTGTGAGGACATATCCTTTTGCCCATCATAAATACTAGTATATATTCCCTCAAAAATATTAATGATATCCTCTGTTTTAGAATATATAGTATTATTAAATTGTATTTCCGAAATCTGCACTGTTGTTTTCGATTGATTAATGATCCTAGCCAATGCTCTCGATGGTGTTTGAACATGATTAGCGTACCTCACCAGCGTCTTATATTCTTGAAATGTTAATCTACTATTTTGAATTAAGAAGAGATCTTTTTGACATTTAAGCAGTTCCTTCTCTGTTTGTTCATTAAAATTCCGAATCAGTTCTTGATCAAGTAGTTTAATTTTTGTTTCTAAATTTTTAATATCCCTGTTTAGTATTTTTTTATAATAAGAAGCTTTTTGCAAAAGGATCCCTCTTATTTGTGTTTTAGCTGTCACCCATTCAATATCTGGGGTATATTGTTGTTTCTTTAGGTCAGCCAATAAATCTTTAAGGTAATTCGTAATTTCTTGTATTATTTCTTCCTTATTCAGCAAATTTAGGTTAAGCGACCAATTATAACCTCTTTGTCGCAAGGTATCCTTTACCTCCTTAGCAAAACACAGCGAGATTTTTGAGTGATCTGAGAGATAACATGCATTTATAACAACTATAGGTTCTAGATTAATCAATGTTCTTGAAATCAGAAAGAAATCTATTCTGGACCACATTTTATGACATGGGGAATAAAATGTAAAATTATTTGTGCTATTAACATTGTTCAAATAGTGAAAAGGGTCATAAAGTTGAAAATCCTCTTTAATATCATTCAGTGCTAATGCAGACTGCTTATTAAATGCTCTTTGTGGGCAAGATCTATCCAACTTCGGATTTTGGTAAGCATTCCAATCACCTCCAATAATTACATAATATCTATCAAATTGTGTTAGAACTGAGTACAATGATGTTATAAATATTTGTTGATCATTACAGGGCACATAAATATTTAAAAGTAAAATAGGTTTGTCAAATAGGGTAGATGCAAGAGTAACGTAGCACCATCGCCCATCTTTATCTGTGTTAGAATCCAAATTTTTTTCCTTGTATTGATCTTTAATAATAATAGCTACCCCAGCACTATTTGACTTACCTTCCGATGCTACTACTTCTCTGATCCACTTCTTTTTTTATATCAACCCATTGATCATTCATTAAATGCGTTTCTTGAAGTAAAATAAACCACGCCTTAGCCTGCAATAAAACATGTAACAATAATTTTTTCTTCTTTAAGTTCTGGAGCCCTTTAACGTACCATGAGTCTAATTCCCACATTTCCAAGGTTGGCTGTACAATGAAGGTTTTGGAGAGAAAACATAAAAGAAAAATAAAGTAAATTCAAAACCATACATAATCTGGAAGCAACCCTTATATCCTGTCCTACACCAGTGCTTACCCACTATAACCCCGGACCAGGACATGTATAGGTCTTCTATAACATAGAATAACAAAAGGTTAAAGAGAAGAAACAAATATAAAAACACCATATTATAAAATTTTAAACATGTTCCACAGTTAAGACCTATATAAACTAACTTAACTACGACAAAGCCTAAACTAAACATTCCCTAACAAGCACTGTCATGATCTACAGCTCCTTGGTTGACTATTATTTAAGCAAATCAATAATGAAAATATAATATTACAATACCTATAAAAAATAAACCGCATGCAAAAAGAAAAATAAATAACATATAAAAAAGACTTAATGTGTAAACAGAGTTATCATTTTACTACGAATATAACCTAGAGAGAGAGGAAAACAAAAAAAACATGCTAGAATATAACCCTATACTAAAATAAGTATACAGCTAACTACGAACTACTAACATCCCTGGTTATAAATTCACACTATTATAGTTTTATATTAAAGCAAACTACTAACTAATTAATATAGTAGATTATCATCTCTACACAGTACATTAAAGACTATAATGACAAGTATAGTTATACAAACATTACTAAACCCTGCACCCTCTCTAAATAATATAACTACAAAATTCTAAATAAACATTTATAAGGGAAGTATATAAAATGTGCCTATGTGCTTAATTTGCCATACAAAAGTGTTATTTTAATGTTAAATAAACAAAAAAGTGTTTAAAACAGTTCCCTTTGGTTTCCCAAGCCTGGAAACCCTGTGAAATATTCACGATGGGGGACCGCTTTTACAGACGGACTCCCAGAAGTGTCACAGTGAAATCTGCACCCACGACAGCATTTTAGGCATTTCCTGTCTTCCTCTTCATTGAAAACAGTTCGTAGAAGCCAGAAAACGTCGGGAAACAAGTGCAGATAATCAAGATAAGCAAAAACAAACAGTTTTATTACTCAGGAAAAGGCCTAAGGCTTTACAAATGAAAACAAAGGATTATCCAGTCCTCGAGGCACAGTAAACAATGAATCTGACCTCAGCAGCATGCCAGTCCCAACGAGAGTTCAATTCAAGTCTCTGATGCAGGTAAAGCCTTGAAAACTTTTAGAAACAGATTTCTTGCCTCATTTTTGGTGGAAATAGCATGTTTAGTCCCATCCATTGTAAATATAAGCATATTAGGGTATTTCATTTGAAACTTAATTTGTTTATCAATAAGAAATTTGCAGTATGGAGACAAAGACTGTCTAACTTGTCTGACCTGTATAGGTAGATCCTGTGTCAGGGATATTTTATTATTTTTCCACATGATATAGCCTCCACTTTGTTTTGCAGTAGTAAGTATTCTGTTTACATCTTGATAATTAAGTATTTTCACATATACAGGTCTAGGAAAGTTAGATGCTTGTAACTCTCTCAGAGCTCTGTGTGCTCTTTCAATAATAATTTGTTTCACCATATCAGAGTCATTTAGAAGCACTGCAAATATTTGTAGTATGGATGGAATTAATTCATTATACTGAATAGATTCTGGAATCCCTCTGATAATAATATTGTTTCTCCTGGATCTTGCTTCTAAGTCCATAAGTTTGCTTTGCATAGCCTGTATATCCACATCATGTAAATTAGGTTTTTTTTCCGAGTAAAGTTAGTTTATCCTCATTTTCAGAAATTCGAGCTTCCGTCTTATCCATTCTTTCCAGCAACTGAGTACATGAATTTCCAAATGTTTGTATTTGACAAGTCAGTTCCTTCAGAGCTTCTTGTATGGGTAGCAGAGCATTTCTGATGTCTTCCATGTTTAATGCTTGCTCAGGTTTAGTTTTAGTCCCTGGTTTCTGTTGTTCCTGTATTTTAGTAATTTTCTGTCGTTTAGAAATCACATCTTTTTCTGGTGACTGTAATTCCGAAAGTTTTGTTTTGGTAGTGATTATATCCATGTTTTTTCCCTCTTTTGACATGTTGTTAAAACACAAAAACTTGCAGTATAGAAAGCACATGGTTCCTTTGTTTACTTCTCTCTGCAGAGCCAGCTAATCTGATGTAATCCAGTGAAATATCTTCCTTTTTTCCGGTTTTTCTTCTTAATACAGGATAGTAAAATGTAGTTGAAGTTATTTTATCAAATATTTGATGTTAAAATCTTTATAGTATCCACTCAGGGTTTAGATTTCCTCAGGTTAAATGGAGAGCTGCAGTTTAGCAGTGCTCACAGAACGGCAGCCATCTTTGAATCCCAATAGTTTGAGTGCTTTTGCTCCAGCAAAGCAAGAACTTCCTCAGAAACAATGTAGCAATTTCCTGCATTCCTTAAAAAGCTTTAAAGATGCCAAGCATTGCAAAAATTAAACACACATAAGTTGTTATTTATTTATTTTACATTTGTTAACTAGGGGTGTCTGACTGAGCCGAAAAGGCCCTTTTTCAGCAGAGGCCCGGGGAGAAAAGCTCCACAGAGAAAAATTACAGACACATTTAATTATTTAGACATGATCAGTATACACACAAATTACAAAAGACATGTTTTTACAGTGGTATGCAGCACATAAACAGTTACAGTGGAGAGAACAAACAAAAAATATTAATTTTAAAAATAAAGATAATTAATAGATTTGCGGTATACAGCTGAAATTTGGAACATAGGTAGAATACATACATAGTACACAGGTACAGTACATACATTGTAGATTAGCCAGTGTTTGTGAGTAAGATTGAAAACTATTATCAAGTGCTCTAGATTTAGTATGCATATGTTATCTGCTTTCACTAGCCTGGGGAGCACTCATGGCACTGCCAACTTTGCTTGAAATGTTGCCTGATGAGGTCTTATTGTAAAGTAATAAATAATGCTAAGAAAACATTTAAAAGATAAAGCCCAATAAATGAAAAACATTAAAAGTATTATATATAACATACTCATTTCTGAAGTGTAAAATTTTAAATGCTAAATGCATTAAGTGTAGTCAACCTAGATCACAAACCTGAGTAAAACCGTTCCTAAAACCAATCTGCCAAAAGATGCATCAACCATGGTGGACATGGAACTTAATACTTTGTGAAACTTTATTTAAATTTAATAAAATGCCATGAATCTTGTTAAATACTAGCTACCTTAATTCTTAAAATGGGTGTTATGAAAACAAAGTAATTCAATCCAGGGAATGTCCCTGCATTCAAAAGCAGCTGCCAAAACACTTCACCTTGTTCTAGATGCAATTCCGAACCCTTACCTCTAGTAAGCACTGGAACCTTCTCAAACACAGAAAACTCAAACTTTTTAAAGTTTGTGCTTTCAATGGAAAGCTTGTACAAGGTGTTGATGTTGTGTGCCTTTTTAATAGCATAAATATGCTGCTAAATTCTTTTTCTCAATGGGTCAATTGTCTTGTTAACATAAAATGCAGGGCATAAGGATCAAAAAGCAATGTACCCAACTCCTTTCATTTCACAATTAAAGTTCCCTCTGACTATTAGCAGTATGGAGTAACCTGCCACCATGTAGTGTGCGTCCTTTAAAATAAATCTACATTGTTTGCAAGTCCCACAGCATTTCATGCCAGTGTTTCTAACTACAATGTCTTCACCATCCCTTTTATTTTCTAAAAGGAGTTTAAGATTCTTACTGTTTTTGTAAACAACTCTGGGTTGCACCCCAACCTGGTCAAGCTTCCCAAAAGTTCTAAAGACTATATTCTAATGATTGTTAATAATTTGTTTCAAATGGGTAAAATCTCTACAAAATTCCACTACAAAACTTGAGTTAAATTCTTGTGCTTGATCAAACACTCTTTGTTCTCTGATACATGTGCACAATTTAAAAGTGATCCATATTTTCTTTCTGTGTTTACAGACCAATTAGTAGATATCGTCCACCAACGTAGATGGATAACTACATAAAATAAAAAGATTAATCATAAAAACCACCTCCTTCGGGAATACCTGGTAATCAGTAACTAACCTACTCTGCCTTATTAGTTGCCCTCTAACCAAGTTCTTTTTCTGCCAAAGGGGATGCTGGCTATCAAAATATAAGTAGGCTTTCAAATACATTGGTTTTCTATAAAAGTTAGACTGGTATTTACATTCATTCTCATTCTTGTAGATAGTGACGTCCAAGAAATTAATGAAGTCATTATGACATTGATGGTTGAACTGAAGGAAGTTGGTAGATTGGTTTAAAATTCAACATAAAACAAAAGTTCCTCAATGTTTCCGTTCCACAGAATGAATATATCAATGGCATACTTGAGATACCTTTCCATGGGAATGAACAGTAGGGAATTAAACACAATACTGGTTTCCCAGTTCCACAGTAGCATATTGGTGAAAATGGGGGTGGAAGCTGCCCCCATTGCAACACCTTTGTGTTGTTTATTAATACTTGCCTTCATAATAGAATAAAGTGTCTGTCAAGGCTGTTTCCATACACTCGTAGACCAGGCTTATGTCATTACTACTCAGGTCTGAGTTCTTCATCATGGATTCACTAGTCATGAGGGATAACAGAGAAGAGGTCCTTAATGTACCAAACATAGTACAACCATAGCTCTACTATCATTTCTCAACACCTTAGCTCTAGCTAAAGATGATCACAAACTCATATTCTGTCTATTCCTTGACTGCTAAACCCATTTTTCAGATGGGAGTTGATGACCAAATAGTTACTAATATTTGTAAGCCTACTATGGAGAAAACTAGATATGTTATGACTTTTAATGTACAGTCACATTATATAAAACAAATAATAGAGAAGAATTGGCTAATTCTAATGGCCTCTTCCGAAGTGAAGAATGTTGTAGGGGATAGGCCCTATTTTTGTTACAGTAATTTGAGACATTTAAAAAGCAAATTATGCTATAAAGATTTTCCTGTTAAGTCAATCCCATTAGTAGCTACAAGAATAGGTACATTTTGCTGTATGAGTTGTACATGCTGCTCCGATTTATTAGGCAAAGGAAGTGAGACTTTTGTACATCCCATCACTAAGTTAAACTATAATTACAAGCTGACAGCAAGCTGTACTACTGTCAATTTGGTCTATTTAGCTACCTGTGTGTCATGCCCCTCATTTTATGTGGGTAAAACCACTAGAAAATTGAAGAAGCACATTATACAGCACAAATCGGATATACGTAGGGGAAATGAGAAAAATGCATTATGTAAGCACATATTGTGCACTGATATTTCCCATAAATTTAAGTTCAGGATAATAGATATAGTAAATAAATCCATTAGGGAAGGGGACCTAAACAATGTGCTTGAAATTAAAGAATATGAGTGGATTTTACATTTGATGGCTGACCCCCCCCCCCCCGGTTTAAACAGTGTTGTATCTCTAAAACCTATTTTAGTTAAAATACAACAGAACAAACTTTGATTTTCAAATGTTATCTATTTTAAGTAACTTTTTAATAATGTTTTAATTGTTGCTCTATCACATGCCTGGCTGGTTGTAGTCATGTGATGGATTTGGTGTTCCTATTTAAAGTCTTAATTGCTGATGTAATGTGTTTTAGCATTGAGGAAGGGTGTGGTCCCAAAATGTTTGCTTCTTTCTTAAAGGTTTTTTTCTCTTGACGTTGAATTTTGTTGCTGCTATTTTTCTTCTTACAGCAAGAACTTTGTTGTTTCTTATTCCTTGACCTTTCTAAGACTTTTGACACTGTCTCATGCACTCTGCTACTTAATAAACTTGTAGACCTAAACTTTTCCCCGGATACAGTTGCATGGTTCTCTAGCTATCTGTCTGATAGGCTGTAGTCAGTATGATGAGACTCAGCACTATCTACCCCTCTCACAGTAAGGACTGGTGTTCCCCAGGGTTCCATTTGTGGACCTTCACCAACTCGCTCGACTCCTCTTGTCCTCATTCTAACATTGTCCAATACGCAGATGACTCTATAGTCACAGTCATAACTATTGCTAATTCCCCTTAGAACTCTTAACAAATACACAGACATTTTTCAACTCAGTAGAGACCTGGTAATAATCAGCTCATCCTCCACCCTAAGAAAACACAATTAGTACTCTTTCTACCTAAATCTGCAAACCACATTAAACTTTCCTTCTCCATAAGGTCCCTAAACAATACTCCTGTAGAAATCAAAGCTAGCACAAAACTCTTTGGCATTACCATTGACGACCAACTAAAATTTGATCTTCACATTAACAATTGTATCAAAAAAAAAAACATCAAAAGCTAGGACTACTGCACAGGAACAGCAAATTCGCTGCTCAACAAACATATAACATATCACCACTGTGTCTCCCTAAAATACCTGAACTGACCCAAACTACCTCACCTCTTCCTACAATCTCAACTCCAAATCATGCACTCCATCCTATATCAGCCTGATTTCTGCCCAAGTCTATCTTCTCTCTTCTCTCCCCTACCAGACTTCTCTGAAGCTCAACCCAAGATGTACTAAAAATCCATAAACCCAAATCCAGTGCAGGGTGCAACTTATATAGCTACCATCCCTCTATTGCATGAAACAAACTCCAACTAGAAATAGGGTCCCTGACTCATCCCAAACAATTTAAGCTAGCAACCAAAGATGACTGTAAAAAACACTGGTCCTGCCATTGCACTCACCCTCCATGATTATCACCTGCCTTTTATAGTACAGTCAAACTAACTTACTAAAACTTATCATTAACTACTTCATCCTATACTTCCTATGCAACCTCCAAAGCTTCTTCTATACACTGCTCCCTGAAATTCTTAAGTAACCTTTTAAATTTCTGTTACTCTGCATACAAAACCTTATATTTACTCAACTCTCTTTTTAAACCAAAACATACAACTTATTCTACTTTTTAACATTCTGCTTTTTGTTTATAGTACTGTTTTATCTGTCAACAATATACATGCATATAGCTTATGTATTTCAACTACCAAAATTCTCTATTGCTATTTTTATTGAAATGTTTCTGTATTGCTATTTTTATTGCATTGTATGTCTTTGGAGCTTTTCTCCCAGGGCCTCCGCTGAAAAGAGGCAATAGCTCAGCCAGACATGTCCAGTCAACAAATGTAAAATAAAATAAATAAAATAATGGTCACAAATAATACCTCAGACAAATGTGGTTACCCAGCCATGGTCTCAAGAAAGTGCCAAGAGTCCTTGAGTAAATGCCCCTTGTGGTTGTAAAAATGCATCAATTTAAAGTCCTCATATTTGGCCAGTGGCTCAGTCTTGGATCCTGCCAAAGCCACAGTAGCGCTAAGGAGGGGGGGGGGTCAGAGGGGGATTTGTGTATCTTTGGTATCCAAAAAATTGCTGGGATCCTAGGATATTTCACTGTGAAATATTCTCAAGTTTTAATATCCAAGTCATAGGTGACAAACGTGTCTTCCGAGTTCAAATCAATACCATGGTATGCAATACTGATTTCATTATGGGGGACTTCTGTGAAAAAAATCACCATTGTTTAGAAACACCAGCATATTGGATGAATACAAGAATTTATCCAACATAACTCCACCCTCCCCTTGTCAGGATTCATGATATGTATATTTTTGTTGGGGTCTATTTCATAACATCAAAGTGTCAAAACTTTGAACAAGAAAACCTCAAACTTGAAAGTTTGAAGACTGACAATATTGAAGCCACGGAACATCGAATCCTTTTCCAGGGAAAGAATTTGGTGGGTCGTTTCCGTGGGTTCACTATTTTCTCCACTGTGGTGCGATCTTGGAGTTGGTATATTTAAGTAGGGGGGGTGTGGGGGGCACAGCCTCCCACGTTGGGGGGGGGGTGTGGGGGCAAAGCCCCCCATATTAGAAATAGTTTGTAGTGTTCGTGTGTTTCGCATTTTGTACTGGAACAGCAGGTTTTTTCCCAGGGGAAAAAAAATCGCTGTTCTTAATCTTCGGGGTTTTCAGCTTTCGTGGTTTTGGTTTTGATGTCATAACATTCGAAGTTTTGACACTTCGATGTTATGATATAGACCCCTTTTGTTGTCACAGAGGGAAGACATCAGGCCTCTTTCATCTGGCTTGAGGTTATAGTATAATGTCCTCGTACTAGAACACCACACTCTAGTACTAGCTTCACAAATGTGTTCAGAAAGTAAAACTGATGGTATAAGGTGTGGGTTCATAGTACTACTTTTAAATAGTCCATTATATACCAGATTAACACCTCCAGAATTCATAGTACACTGGAAGTTAATCTTTCTTGTGAACAAATTCAGTTCAGTTAATCGGTCAACTACCTTTGTTTGGCTCAATGGAACAAACATAAAACCTTTCCAAAAAAGGACACCAAAAGTGGGGGTATTAGATACAGAGGAAAAATTATAAATCTGCATCCCACAAAAACACTTGCTATCTTGCCAGTCCCGAGATCAGTGGAAATCATTTGCTTTGTCTCCAGAATGGTCGATTCCAGTGATTTCCCTTGCAAAAATCTTGTTCCTCATAGCTGTGGTTGTAGTTGTAAAACTCATCAACTTGCCTATCCTGTTTGTTCAATAGTCTTTTGGATCACCATGAGCCTTCATAACCCAGAGCAACATCCCCATAATCCTCAGAAATGTGTTAATTTGGTTGCCTATAATCCCCATGGGTTTCTGGTATTACTGCTATTTGTTTACCAGGTGGTCTGGGATAGACACACTTATTTTTGTAGTCATTGATGTCTCCGGTAATTTTCTTTTGTTTGCATTTAAATGTAGCTGCTTTGCAGTTTTCCACCTTGACAAACACACTTTTAAATTCATCTTGGTGGTAGGAAAATAGTAAGTCAGATGTAATCTGACCATGTAAATTGCATATTTGTTCCTCCAGTTTATTAATTTGCCTGATGTAGTCACAAATCATAATCTTCATTAACTGTATGCCGGTCCTATCAAACAGTTCCAGCAACTCATGGTGGATCAGTGAGCCTTCGACAACCTCAATCGGATACTTGTGTATAATTGAGAAATACATTGTCCATTTAAAGTGCTTTGTACTTTATAGAGAGCTTTTTGAAGGTTTTGATCATGTCTTATAAAGTAGGATGATAGCCATTTTCAGATTCTTGAAAAATGGGCCTCCATTCACACAATCAATAGATTCCCCAAATTAATGTTTAGCCAAAAATAAATTCTGAAGGTTGAGATTCCTCACACAAGCAGCACCAGAATCAGGACCATCCAAACCAGCCTCCATTCTAACCAGTGTGTGTGGTCTTTTAAAATGAACTGCTTCAGCAAAGCTTAAAGGTCTATACAGTCCATTAGAAATATTTTCACTATCCATGTTATTGTTGCTGTCAACAGGACAGGATGTAATGTTCAGTCTATTAGAAGTCCAATATAGCTGTTTCCTTGCCCCTTTAGGTGCTTGATAACTTCTAACAGCATGGTGAGGTTAGGCTGTGAGCCATTAGAAGCACACGCTGTTTCAGGCTCAAGAAAAAGATCAGGCTGTGACATTCCAGAGGTAGAAAAGAGAAAACACTTGTAACCAAAAAAACACAATTTGACATACTCGAAAAGTTAAATAAAACAAAAAATGCTGACCAGAAAAGTGCATTTAGCATTTTAAATTTTACACTTCAGACATGAGTATGCTATATATAATAATTGTAATGTTTTTTTTTTCAATTATTTGGCTTTGTCTTTTAAATGCTTTCTAGAATTATTTCTTATTTTACAATAACAATTTATGTGTGGTTAATTTTTGTAATGCTTGGCACCTTTAAGACTTTGTAAGGAATGCAAGAAGCTGCTACATTGTTTCTGAGGAAGTTTCTGCTTTTTTGGAACAAAAGTGCTCAAACAAATAAAATCTCTGTGTGCTGTGACTTTTCTGGTCAATGTTTTTTGTTTTATTAAAGTTTTGGCGTATGCTGGATCCTGGTGTTTTTGGTTCCAAGTGTTTTATTAAAACCTAAAATCAAAGGGGCACATAGAAGGTGGCAATCTTTTGGGGGTCAGGTAAGGAGGCAGGGTATTTGTAAAAATACAGGACAGTTATATGACTTGGCTTGCAGTAGTGTATGTTTCTATAGGCTGCCAAATGAAAGTCATTACTAAGTCCACTTTGCCTTTCATTTTTTTTCACAATCACACATCAGAGAAAAAGCACATAAAGTGTTTTTCTTGTTTTTATGGAAAGGTTATGTATAGAAACAGAGGGAAATTGCATGACCATGCAAAGCATTCATTCATGCAACTTGTTTGAAGGACATGTATGCATGTCAGAAAGCAACAGATTGAAATACAGTACTGTGGGCATTAGTCATTGAGTCTTTTACTTTCACTACAGTCAGCCATCAGAGGCATACACAGAAGATGTCTATCTTTCTGGGATAGAAGTAGGAAGGCAATCTGTATGTAAAAGTACAAAAGGAGTTGCACAATTACTGTTCAACATAAAATGATATGGCTTGTTAGGGATGGCGTATCTTCCAATAGCAGCAAATTGAAACGTTACTGTGGTTGTTATGCCTTTTCATTTTCTTCTTGGTGCTTTCAGAAGTATACAGAATATAGCTACCTATCTTTGGGATCAGGTGATGTATGCAAGCAAAGTCAGTTACAGTATCATTTTGAATGATTATTGTTATGGTGTGTTGAGAGACAACATCTTTTAAACAACAATTTGCTCATTATATTTATGTGATGACTTCACAGTCAAAGGTGGTGCACAGTCCTTTGGAATAGTATGTGTGGAAAAGGAATGGAAGCTAGTGGTTGCATGTTTAGAAATACACTAAAGGCACAACATGTATTGGCATTTCAGTTGTCACTTTATAATTACAATTTTACAGGTTTGATGCAACAGATGTGTTTAGGTTCAGTTCACAACTATGTGCATTATTTACCTTTTCTCACAAGAGGTGAACACATTCTATATAAAATCAGCTATATCTTTCTTGACAACATAATGCAAACCACTGTTTCTTTGTTCCCAATAATCCTTCAAAGGAGACATTAAATGACCCCATCTGCCTGAATCAATTGTAACTCAGATGGATGTAAAAGATCCCACTGCACTTATTGAAAAGAGCAGGGGTCCTTTATTTTGCACTATTTACAAGATTCATAATATTTACATTTTCTGGATATTAACAAAATTGTGTAATATTATGCAATAACACCACTTAAATACAAAATTAACTATACTTTCATTACAAATAATAATTCTATCAATAATTTAAACATGATTTTTCAGACAATCTTGTTGCCATAACCAAAACCTTATACAATTTAATATTTCAACCAAACTCCATTTTTTATTAAGCAAAACATATTTTAATCTACATGCCTAAATATTCCAAACTGCAACAAATAATGCTGTTCATCTTATCAATCATTTTTCTATCTTTCTCCCATAATACCCATATAAAATCATATTCATATTTAAATCCCCTAACTTTTAATATCTCTCAAGAAAAACAATTCAAAAAATGTTTTCCATAATTTCTTTACCCTTTCACATGCCAAAAATATGTTCTATAATACCCAATCCTTTACAAAATAAATGCAACCTTTGTAAAATTATTTAATGTAACATATTACCTTTAATAGGTAATCTATTTATTCCCAGTCATCACAAAAATCATGGCACTTACATATTTTACAAAACCTGTTTTTTTTCTTTCACAGATTTAATAACATCCCCGCATAGTTGGTCCAAGGATTTACCCCTTAGCATCATTTAAGAATATCATGCTAAACTTTCCTGGACACCATTATGCTTTTAACTTCCAAATCCCACATCATTATCTTACTCTGATATTCCATAGTCTCTTCACTTTCAGGACTCCTTTTCATCTTAAATCTCCATTCCTTTTACAACCATTCTCCTCCATATTTCACATCACATATCAAAGCTACTATACCCTTATTATTCCTTTTTCAACTTACATTTTATATAAACTCAGAGAAGTTTCATACACATTTGGAGTAATTAAAGCTAAGCCTCCTTCTTTACTTTTGATATGCAGGATTCAACCTACTGCCCCCCCCCCCCACCCCGCAAAAAAAAAATGCTTGCAAAAATTACTTTTCTTTTACACCAGGAACCATATGAATTTTAGCCAGATAGCTAGTCATACCTAGAACAACTGAATGAATCAAATAAACTCTTTTCTTATAAGACATCATGAAACATTTCCATAACCTGTCTATTGCTTTAACCTTATCAATAATAGCATTCTGTCACTCATAAATAATTGGTTCATTAACAGTAAATGTAATACCTTCTATCTCTCCATTACCTAACTCACAACTCTTATCCTTGTTCAACTTTAACCTGCTCCCCAAAACACTCAGTCGCATATCTAATCATTCTCCACATCCAGCTTTAATTCTTTGCTATCACAATTCTATCAACTGCATATGCAACAAAATTAGAAATGTACACCTTCAGTTGCCCAATATATACCTTCTGACATGTTTTCACACATCTTTACATCTACTGCATTCATAACTAGATAAAACAAAATCCCATTTTTTTTGGGCAACCTTGCCTCATGTCCCTTCTCATATATGTTACAGGACTTAGCCATCCATGTACCAAAATCCTAACCTTAGCATTATTATAAAAAGATTGTAACCATTTCAAAATAAATAAAAAACATACTCTTTCATAATGCATCATAACCTAGCATGATCTAAACAATTAAATCTTTTTCTAACACCCCCACTAACAGTCTAAATTTTTATTCTTATTTAAAATATCATCCACCACTTTTTTCACCATAGTTAACAAATTCTGATTACATTTCCCCTTTAAAACCAAAAATGCTATATATCAGAACTTCATGCATCATGTCACTTAACCTGCAATATTTTCATAAAAATCTTGTAATCCATATTATTTATTATTATTGGTCTCCAGTTCTTGATACCACTCTTTTCATCTTTCTTTTTTTCATATAAATTTAATAACTCCCTCATATATCTCATAATGTATTACACCTTCCTGTAACCACACATTATACACATTTACTAACAATACTTTCTGCCCTAGCTTTAGCTTTGTATACACTTTATAATCCATACCATCCAAGCCCAATATTGGTTCAACATTAACTTTGTCAAAGAACATATTCAATTCATCCAAGGTAACCTCTTTCATTAAACTTTCAATGGTTTCACCTGAAAAACTCCTAACACCCAACTTTCCCTTTTTGCTCCTGTTTCATTTCTCATATATATTTCTAACATACTGTTGCACATTAAACATCATATATTTTTGATTATACACAATATTTCCTTCCCCAATTTTTTTATTTCTTTCATAACAGCAACAATATACTTAATCAAATGAGCCAAAAAAAGGAACAATGTCATGTTTTTACCTTTCAAACAATACCTCTGCTTGTATAACAACCTATCAGTTCTCTTTTTCTTCTCAAAAAAAAAATTAATTAATAAAAACTTTCAAAATGTTTTATTCTAGACTGCGTAACATTTGTTACACTTATTGTTATAAATAGCTTTATCTGCTTTATTTTTCTCCAATTCTAATTCCAAAAAAAGTTTTTTATATTTCTTTTTAAATACATTCCAGCATTCTGAATATGAAGAACAAAAATTCCCTCACTGACTCATGGTCATGCCATAACTGATCAACCTGTCTTTCTAACACATCTTTATTGATAAGCATTGATGTTAATCTCTTTACTTCACTTATGACATCCATACTTTCAACACATTCAACCCAAATAGCTCTATGATCAGAAAAGCCACTAACCACATTCCCACCTTTTATCATGGTTAATGTTTTTGATAACAAAAATACATCAATTTGTGTATACAAATTGACTCTTTTATATGCCCATCAATACTGCGTATTTTTAAGTTTCCACATCTCATAACTTCTTTTCATTTTATGAGATCCACGCATACTTTCCTTTTACACTTCATTAGCCCACAATTAAAACCCCATCACAATTATTTTCATATTTACTCTAACATATAGGTTCATAGATTCATAGGTAGGTACTAGGCTATCGGCCCAAGGGCCTATGTAAGCCTAGCCAACAAATTTCCCTGGCTTATGCCACCCAAGAAAGTTATTTTTCTGTGCCACTTTCGAGCAGAGACATAGAAGTGATCCCTAGGGTGTATTTCCTATTTCCGATCCACTCATCAAGATTTTCTTGAAGAGTGCTAATGAGGAACTTTGCTTGATATAGATGGGTAGCCTGTTCCAGAGTATGGGAAGTCTCTGGGACAGGAATCTATCGCTCCAGCACGTCCTGTTTATTGTGGTGACAAGGTTTAGGTCCCAGGAGCGTGTAGCTCAGAGAGATTGGGATTTCTTTAGGTGTAGCATGTCCAACAGCTCTGAGTTTGACATAGCTTTATATGTTAGGCAGAGATCACCTTGGAGTAGGCAATATGCTATGGAGTAAAGCTGGAGGTTTTTGAGGCAGTCAGTGTAGGGCATTTGTTTGAGGCCAGTAATCCTCTTTGTGAGGTACTTCTGTGGCCTTTCCAGCTGCTGCAGATGTCTTGTGAGGTACATTCCAAAAGGGGCATTGTACTCTATAATGGGTCTAATGAGTGTCGAGTAGAGGGGAACAATGACCTCTTTTTTCCTGGATGAGAACCCTTTTATGATGAGGTGTGCCATGTAGAAGGACTTCCTGACCACTGTGGTGATGTGACTGTCAAAGGAGAGACTACTGTCCACCTGGGTCCCAAGGTCTCTTATCACACATTCGGTGTTAAGTAGATTGCTGCCTATGTGGTAGTTTATAGGTACAGAGTTTTTACCAAAGGAGATGACACTGCACTTTTTGGCATTGAGCTTGAGGCCATGGCTCTGACACCAGGCATCTGTCTCAGTGAGGCCCTTCTGTAGGATGTTCACATCATTTGGGGACTTGACTATGTCTCCTAGTTTGCAGTCATCTGCAAACGTCATTAGCCAGAGGCCTTCTGTGTTAGCCTGTACTTCAGAGAAGTAGATACCAATCAGGAGAGGTCCCAGGACGGAACCCTGTGGTACTCCACTTGTCACTGCTTTGAGGTCAGATTTGGAGTCTGCAACTTTTACAGTGTGGGTTCTGTCAGTGAGCCAGTTGGCAACCCATCTTGTGACGTAGGGATTTATACCTAGTTTAGTGAGTTTCGCTATAATTCCAGAATGAGGGATGGTGTCAAAAGCCTTGGCAATGTCAAGATAGGCTGTGGGAACCACCTTACTCTCATCTACGGCTTTGGTGACTGCCTCAAAGAAGTCGATCAGTTTCAGGAGGCATGATCTGCCTTTCACTAACCCGAACTGGGTGGGATCCAGAGTTTGGAGGTTACCAATGTCTTTGTTTATGAGTTCCTTGATGATACATTCCATGGCCTTGCAGACCAGACTCATCAGGCTAATAGGTCGATAGTCCCTGGGATCAGTGGTGGCACTCCCTTTGTGGTGTGGGATAACTGTTGCTGTGCACCATTCAGTGGGCACAAATCCTGATGCAAGGCTATTATTGATCATGGTGCTTAAGTGGGGAGCCAGTTCATTCTGAAGTTTGTGTAAAATGCAGCCTGGGATGTTGTCCGATCCCATGGATGCTGTGTTTTTGGCTTTAGAGAGTGCAGATTTTACCTGCGTAGTTGTGATTACAAGGACTCTGCATTTTTCCTGTATAGATATGGGCCCTTTAGAGGGTGGGTGGGGGGGTAAAGTTAGCACTGAATCTATCTGCAAGGATGTTGGCAATATCAGTTGGTTCTGTAATTTTCATGCCATTGTGCTGTAACTCAGAGCAGATCTGGGTGTTGCCATTGAGATTCTTGACATAGCTTTAACAATTCAAACAAAGCCTTATCTTCTTTATTGGAGTAATGACATAAACCCCTATCAACCTAAATACATTCTCACTTGTTTTTTACATCTATAACTGTAGCTTTTCCAGCCTTAATAATATCAAAATCTAATATCTTGACATCATCTGCAAATATGAACGCCACTTCCAAACAGATTTCCCTTCAAAAATTCCATTCGGTTCTTCCCCTCACAATGTTTCAACCTACACTCTAGCAACTTCTAAAATATAACTCCTAGTTCACCTTTATCTATTAATGTTGCCAAATCCTTGCCAGGAAGCCCTCCCATTGCTACCTCAATCACAACAAATTATTTCACTTCCACCAGGTTTAAACTCAGCTAAACACTGACTATTTGTAAATTCTAATCTGTTTTGCCCTTGCTTCTAACAGAATATTTCTCGACTCAAATTTGCCATCAATAGCAGAACCACATCCTTGACCATCCTCACTCCAAAACTGTAAGTTAGGATAGGAAGAGCAAATTGGTTTATATGTCTTTCTCCTGTATGACAGCCTAAATGTTCTCTAAAATTTGCAATGACCTCGTATTCTAACTATCGCATCTTTCCATTACTGTTCTCTTAATTGTTTATTCCCACACTTTATTCCTAAGATTTCTATCTCTTCTTCATTAAATTTAATACCCTGTATTTCTTCCAAAAGACCTAGTCCTTTACTTTTTTCTTTACTGAGAGTCATCCTAACATCTTCAGTTCTTTATTGAGCATTTCTATAGCTGTTTCATCCATTCTGTATTCTTAACTGCTGACACTAAATTATTTGCATATGTAAACATTACTGGAATCATAATTCTTTCTGGTGTCTGATATCTAGCTTTTTCCAATATCAAATTAATCTCAGTGACCGCCACATTCATAATTAATGCAAATAAGATGCTGCTGGCTTGACAAATTTGTTTAATGACACTTGTTAGTCTTAGAGTTTCACTTATCCATCCATTGACTACCAGTCTTAGTTTTCCATATAAACTTACTTCAGAATGTTTAGTATTTTATTACTTATTTATATTTCTCTAAACTTTTCCACAATGCTTTGTGGTGAATTTTGTCAAAAGCTTTGTTTACATTTCCTGGTTCTTCTTCTTCTTCTTTTGGCTTTTCCCGGTTAGGGGTTGCCACTGCGGACCTCCGGTCCGCTAAGGATTGGCAGTAGATTTTTATGGTGCTGAGGTGCCAGCATGATACCCAACCTTCAACGAAGGCATGCCCATTAACGCTTGTCTTTCGAATGCCACTCGACCCTGGGGAGGACATGCAGACTCCACACAGAAGGCGCTCCAGCTGAGAGTCGAACGGGAAAATTTCCTAGTAATAGTTTTAATTCTGTTCTTCTGTTTGTTATATCATCTATCAATTCTCTTATTAATATTGATAGTTCTTGACTTCCTTTACTTCCAGTTCTAAAGATTGTTTCAGATAATAATTTATACTAACTTTGTTTGCTATTATTTTTTCTATTATTTTCATGAAACTCTTATAAGCTATATTATTTAGTACTAATGGTCTCCAATTTCTTATATCTCTTTTTTCTCCCTTTTTCCAGGGTCTATATTACATTGACGAATGCTTAAATGTTTGAATCTCTAAAGGGCGACCTTTAAAGATCGAACATTTAAGTGTTCGAAAATGTAATAAAAGAAAGTAAAAAAAAGTAAACTGAAAGGGTTTTAGCAGGGGGGCAAGCCTCCCTGCGCCCCCCCACATCCCCCTTACTTAAATATACCAACTCCGAGATCACACTTCAGTGCAAAGCAGAGCAGAAATGGGAAATTTCCCATTCCCTATACTGTAGCTCGATCTTGGAGTTGGTATATTTAAGTAGCAGGGGATGTGGGGGGTGCACCCTTTAGTTTTTTTTTTGTTTTAGTTTTATTTTATTTTTTTAATTTTTAAAGATATTCGAACACTTAACTGTTTGATCTCTAAAGGTTGACTTTTGGAGATTCAAACATTTAAGCATTTGTTTATTTAATATAGACCCTTTTTCCATATGAACTTCATTACCCCCAGGCATATCTTTTCATCATTTACACTTTTCAAACCATTCATTTATTACTTCGAAGAAATATTCTTTTTGCCATTATTGCATGTTTTTGTACATTAAGTATTCAATTCCATCTGTCCCTGTTGCTGATTCTACACTTACTGTCTTAAGTATGTTTTCTAATTCTATTATTGTAATCTTTTCCTTGATCCTTTTATTGTCTTCTTCAGTTAACTTATTTAGAGTGTCTCTCCTGTATATTCTTTATAATTGTTTTCATAATTTCTTCTTGTGTTTTACTATGTCACATTCTGCATTTTTTTAATTCGCTCATTATTCTTTTATTTTCTTTAAGCATTTTACTTAAGTGAAATGCTACTTCTTCTTCTTTCTTTCCATGGAAAAATTATCTTTATTTAAACAATTTTCTTTTAATTTCTTATTGATTCATTTCATACAGATTTTTCTTTTTCTATAAACTCTTCACTATTACTTGCTATAATTTTGAATATTTGATTGCTAATTTCCTTATATACATTGAAATCCTGTATTATTTTCAATTTTTGCCATTTTAATGCCTCTTTTCTATATATTTCTTTCA
Source organism: Protopterus annectens (assembly GCF_019279795.1). Taxonomy (NCBI): domain Eukaryota; kingdom Metazoa; phylum Chordata; order Ceratodontiformes; family Protopteridae; genus Protopterus; species Protopterus annectens. The sequence continues at coordinate 98,735,611 of NC_056733.1, forward strand.
AATTGATCCACCAACTCATCCAGTCATTATAAAATTCTCTCGTACTTATGTGATCTTGCCATAATTGTAGTATTATGTATTTTGTCTATTCATTCATTTCTGACTCATTAATTCTTTTTATTCCTTTGCCTATTTTTATATAATTTCTTCTTTCTTGTATCTCTCTCCCTATGTCTAAATGGTCTGAAAATCCTGTGATTTTCCACCCTTGATGTAGCATAATCAAACTGTCTGAAATGATAAAATAGTCAATTTCAATTCTTAAACTGCTTCTTTTGTGTGTCCAATTTTTATTTTCCCATAAATACATTTTATTATATTTAATCATATCTAAAATGTATTTAACATTTGTTCCTTATTTATGTTTGTTTCTTAGATTCCAGTTAAAGTCCCCAATTAGGATACTTGCATGTTTAAATTTACATGATCCATTATTTTTCTAAATATAATTTATCTTTGTTTCTGTAAGGTATATGCATAAAGTGTAATTACTCTATAAACTTGATGGTTATACCTTATGTCTCTGCCTGACTTACAAAGCCATATCCAGCTCAGAATTGATGGACATGCTCCACCTAAAGAAATCCAAGTCACTGCGAGCCACGCGCTCTAGTGAGCTAAACCTCACCACAACAATAAATAAAACATGCTGGAGGGATAGATTCCTGTCACAGAGACTTCCCATGCTTTGGAACAAAATTCCTATCTACATTAGGCAGAGCTCCTCACTAACACTCTTCAAGAGAAACCTTAATGAGTGGATGTGTAACAGAAAATATACCCCTGGGATCACTTCATTGGCTCTGCTTGACAGAGGATCAGTTAATTAATCAATGGGGCGGCGAAAGCTGACACATTCTGGCTAGGCTTATAAATGCCCTTGGGCAGATAGCCTAGCACCTACCTATGAACTTATGAACCTATAAACCTATTACTATTCTTCCCATAAGTACTATTGTATAATCTAAAATATATATCCATTATTTATATAGGATGACTATACCAGAGCACTTTTCACTACCTAAATTCCAAATTAGTTTGCTTCCCATAAACCATTTATTTGTTCTCTTTCTTCATCTGCTGTTATTCTAATAGTGGTATGATATCCATCTCTAATGTCATATACAATTCTAATACTCCCAGCCTATGATGAATATTCATCATGCTATTGACATTAATGGCTAAGATTCTCACCATAATAAATTAATTTAATCTTCATCGTTTTTCTTTTTTACTCTCTCTTATAGTTAAATTTTTGAACTTGCATTTTGTGGCTTTTACTCTTTTACATACAGAAACTCTATTGTTTCTTAATTTTACCCATTTACTTTCTCCTTCATCACTTGTATTACTTATTTCTTCTTCCTCATTTGTTTCCTTATCTTTTATATCATTCATACTTTCTCTCGCAACCATTGTTTGATATCATTCATTTGTCCATTTTGCACTTCCTCTATTATGTCTGATATAATTTTTCCTTCTCCTGGTCTTGTACTAATGTTGTTTCTTGTGTATATTTCTCAAATTCTGTACAATCCATCCCAGAATGACCTATCTTTTCACATTTTATACATACACTTTTGTTCACATTTCTTTGGCTTGTGACCCATTTTTCTACAAATAAAACATTTCTTTTTATCACAACAACTAAATAAATGATCATCCTTGCCACATAAAAAACATATCTTGGGTTGTCCCCAGTATCTCACTATGGATTTGTTTCCATCAATATTAATTATATTTGGTAAACGTACATTTTTTTATCTTGCATTTTCAGTATTACATCACATTCCTAACCCCCAGTCTATAAGCTTCTATTATCATATGTTCTTGTTACATGTATAACATCTCTACGTGTAGTCTTTAAATATTCTTTTAAATAATCTCTTTCAATTTCAGTTCTAAAATGCACAAATACTTTCTTCTTGGCTTCTCTGTGAAAAGCCTATATTATGTATAAGTTCCAAGGATGAATGTCTTTTGTTTTGTTTTATTGTTCTAAATTTTTTTCCATGTGTTGAGCCTCTTCAAAAAATATAATTAAATGTATCCTTATTAATACACATACAGGCTCTTACCTCTCTGGGTTCTATCCCAATGGTGCTGTGGCGCAGTCCCAAATTTAATACCTATCTAATTCCTTTTTCACCTTGTTGCTTATCTTCACACAAAATTGTCTTCTGATTTCTGCCTTTTTCCTTCTCTTCTTTCCCCTTCTCTCACTGTCTGTGCATACAATCTCTTTTCTTCTTTTTTCTCCTGTGAATTTTCTTTCTCCTGAATCCTGCCTATTACCTTTGCCCATGATGCTGCTTTTTCATTCTCTTGTTTGCTGTGATCTATCAGTTCTTTTAGGTAGACATCCCACAACCCTCCCAATTGGAGGGTTGTAACAACACATTCTTTTGTTGAAATATTCATTGAAAACATATTGCACTGGAAGATGTCCTCCAAATCCTTCTGCATTGTTTCTCTCCTACTGCTGCATTCACATCAGTGCTTCCATTCTCCTCCTTTCTTGCATCTTCTGACTCCTTTTCCATTATGCTAGCCTCCACAGCTGTTCAGTTAACAGCATTTTCATTTTCCATAGCAGTCATCATGCTCTCCTTCTCCCCCATGCTTCCTGCTTCTCCGAGCTGCCTTCACACTCAGAATGGAAGACAGGAAGTGCCACACTGAATTGGGTCTCCGTATAATTGCTCACACAATGAGTAGGGGAAGTTCCCTGATGTCCTTGACAAGTTTCCCCTAGTCACTATGAATATCACCTCAGTTCCCTTCTTAAAAGAGGCCATTGGCCAAAGGGGACTAAACTAGCCAACAAAGTAAAAAATAAATACATTTTGTTTCCTAGAATTTAGAAATGATGTATCAGCAAAAAAAAAAAAAAAAATAAGCATATTACCAAGAATTGTAATTTGGCATTCAAAGCTTCAGTGGGCAACTGTCCTGTTACTTTGTGCCTAAAAATGCAGCCTATCTACATTTATAAGTAAATATACATATTTTCCAAAAGATTTTGTTAGAAAAAACCATTGTGCTTAGAGACATAATCATGCATTGATAATAGACTAGGAAGCCTACATGGCCTTTAGAATGGTCTACGCTGCCAATCTGCATTATATTATTTCTCTTTAGGTGTGAGTGTACAACTCTTGTTCAGAGTGACAGTATGTAGACTGTATCTGGAAATGTATTATGTTACCATTATATGAAAAGTATTTTTTTTTATTTTACTAGATAAGGAATTACTTATGCTAGTGTGTATATAGGATAAGGTATACATTCCATTCACTGATGAAGACTCTGGGATATAACTCAGCATTGATGTGCAATAAAATCCATGACATTAGAATTTATTTCTGAGTTCTTTTTACCTAGATATTTTATTCATACTTTATTATTATTATTATTATTATTATTATTATTATTATGTTATTATAAACTGCCTTTGGAAAACTGACATTTTGCATCTTATACACAGTTAACAATGCATTTCAGTGAATATCTGTTGTCACAGTCTGGCATTATACCCAGTATCTGCCGGGGAGTGGTGGTCTTCAATTACTCCTCATAAGGCTGGGTGAAACTAATGTCCTCATGAAATCAGAAGTAAAAATCATGTTTTTTTTTTTTTACCATTCAAAGTAGCATGTCAATTATTGTATAAAGGGAGTGTAGATAATCCATCTACTAATAAAGATATCGTGCTGGCATGTAAGTTAGGATTGACATACCATGAAATTCTTTGACGGGTAGAATGGCATTTCTGAGTGTGTTTTGTACTCAAATATCTTACTGGGATCCTTTGAATTTTGTATTATAAACTGTCTTAGGGGTAAGTAATGACGGGCAACTTATACAAAGATAGCAAATGTTAATATTTCAATGGGCTTTTGTTATCATAGTCTAATGCTATATTTGGCTTCCACCAGGGGCTATTTGACTTCTGCTTAAAAGGCTGGGTGGAATTAATGTCCAGAATATATTTGCAATAAGTTTTCATTTTGTCAAAAATAAAATCCCTATATATTTCACGAGAAAACAAAAAGCATTTCTCAATTAAAAAATGTCATGACTACAATGTCACACGTTCATTCATCGAAGGAGCATTTATTCAAATTCAGTGTTCGAGATGCACTGAAATTCTTGATGGTAGAATAGGAATCAGGTACATTTTGTAGTTGATCACTCTGATGTTATTACCTTAGAGATTCATAATGTAATTTTAAAGAGGGGCTGAGATATAGCCCTTCATAGGCAGACACAGGAGACTTTTGTTCACATGCTTTTACTGTCATTTCTGACATTTTACATAATGCACCAGTTCCACTGTTGGTGTTGTGATGATCTCCTGCTAAGTATGCAGAGCACACACTGATTTTTTTTTTTTTTTTGCATATGTATCATTACATAGCTAATGATCCTAGTGTCTGAGCAACTAAGGATTTGGGTCATATTCAGCATAGTGCTATACTGAAACCTCTGAAGCAAGAAAAGGATCTTACATATCTTTTATAGCTGAAACAGTCATTAATCTCTGAATGTATCATAATTAAATGTCAAAGACAGACTGAGATGTAGAATTTTATAGACAGGCACTACATCTGACTATTCACTGCCAAAGTTTACATTTTGCAGTAAACATGGTTCCACTGGGAGCCTATAGAACTTCTTTCTCAGTAAGCAGAACATAGTATTGTTTTTGGAATACTTCTTTACTAGCTTTTCATTAGATCAGAAGTAAATTTCCTACTTATATCGCAAAAAAAGTATTTCTAGTTTCAGTTATAACATGCCATGGGTATAATAACATACTAAAGCAGATAGATCAAATTCAGCGTATGCTCTTGAGGTTCAAATAACAGTATTAAGTGTGCTCTGTAGAGGAACATCATGCTATTACCTTTCAGTTTCATACCTGAACTCTAAAAGGATGCCTGAGATATAGTCACTGCAGTCTTTAGCTCACATGTGCTTGTTATCACAGTTTAACATTTCTGCATTATGCTTGGTTTCCATTATGGATTCTTCAACTTATACTTAGTGCACAGAGTGAAGTAATAACTTGAAATATGTTTTTAGTGAGCTACTGATACATCACAAGTAAAAATCCTGTTTATTTATTCCAAATATAGAAGTTTATTATAATTGGACTTATCAAACCCCAGTTCCCACCCTCAGTTTCGAATAGTGCAGTAAACTACATTACATGAGGATAAATTTATGTATGTGACTTTACAATTGGAACCACCAGCTAAGTGCATATGATAACTAATGGTCATGTATGTTATTCTATTGTAGCATTCCATATAGTTACTGACAAAGGATACTTTTTTGCAAAGTACTAACAGTGGTCATATGCAACCCTTTTAGGTGCTCTTTCTTGCCAAGTGGTTCACAGCAAATGCATATTTTTCATTTTATCAGATTGACAATCTCAGTATACATCTAAGGCCAAGATTCAGAAAGTTTAGCATGACGGGGAATCCTTAGCTCATAAGTTTTCTACATTTTGATTCAGAGTCCACGCTGCAACTAAGGCTTTCCCCACACAGGAGACTTGACATGGAGGATGATGTATTTTCTTGAGCAGAGCTGCACGCTATTGAAGCAGTCTGGTGACTGCATGATGTTAATTAACCTTGTGTTTTCCTCCAGAAATGTCCATGTCTCTTAATTTACAAACCAGTGTGATTCTCAATCTGGCCAAGTAAAAATGTTAGGGTTTGTGTAAAATGTGTCCAGTGTGAAAACACGACCGGTATAGATTCACTCTTATTGGAGCACTTGCAGTGCAGGCAAGTTCAGCAAATGGAGAATTTTAGTGTATGTATGTGGACATGTGTAATGAAGCTGCATAAATGTGAGTGTGTGTGTGTGTGTGTGTGTGTGTGTGTGTGTGTGTGTGTGTGTGTGTGTGTGTGTGAGTGGGGGGGGTTGAAACATGCATGTGAGTGAATGAGTGTTTTTCAGAGTGTGATCAGTTGTGGGAAGGGCCAAACTTTGAGTGTTAATGATTGGATATGTGTGTCTGTGTGTGTAGTAGGGTGCCTTTATTAACTCACTGCATGGGCCCCTAGGGAAAGCATTAATGTAGTCAGGTCCGATAGCACTAGTGTGTAATTCAGAGACATGCTATTGAGCTGATAATGAGGGCTTTCTCATCGTACCCATACCTGTCTCTGAATTATAATTTCTTGCCATTGCACTAACTGACCAACCTGCATTGGGCTATTGGCATGAGAGCTGGGCATTTTTTTATGAATTTTAGGATGTATTGCATCATGTATGTTTTCTTATGAACTAAGAAAAATAATGCTCTTTTCTCAGAAATATTGTATGTCTTTTTATATGCTATAGCAAAATATTCATAGTTACATATTCTGATGGGTTGTACATATCTGATGTTGTGTTGTCTATTTACCATAAAAAATATTAGCTTGATTAAAGTAAAATAAAAGTGGTATTTTTCAAGTTTTTTTTTCCAGGAACTTTTATAAGAATATGGTGAAGCAATAGAAACATACTCCCCAGGATTCATAAAACTTGCACCATGCGCCGGAGTAGTGTCAGTGATCTAGCACCAAATATGGCCGTCGAGCAATTCAAGTAAGAGCTGTTTCCACATGCACTACCAGCATATGCCAGAGCTGTGCAGCTCCCGGCGCATGTATGCTAAGTATTCCATGCACAGCAGTGTAGCATGCAAATGAAGGTATATAGCGATTCATGAAGTTGTGCAGGCATAGCATAAGCATGTAGAAATGTAAACAAAAAAAAAATGGTTTACATTTTGCCAAACATAAAATCGGAGCCATGAAAGCGGACGAAACTTATGTATTATAATGTTAATATATGCCAATGGCTAAATATATAGCCAATGGCATAAAACAACATGCACAACATATAAAAAGTAACATTTAATTTCATGGCCACACCAACGCAAAGTAAAACCGCAGTGCATCGGTGCGCAAACGGGATCACAAGGAAAATATATTTAGATGTCATAAAACTGTAATGTAACGCAATTCATGATATCCCCATAATAGTCAATGGCATGCACGTTACACCACAACCATAGCGCAAGGGTTGCTAAGGGTCTGTGACAGTGTTCCATGTGGTAACTAGGAATTAGCAGTCAATGCCATGCAAATGAGTCAAGTAATACTGAATCACAAATGCCCCGTTGGCATAAGGATGTACCACACGGCATAGTGTTGCAACACCGAGGAGTGGCCTGGAGGTAAACATGACATTAAGAGAGGGGCGCACCACCATAGCTGTAAGCACATTGGATCATTGCTAATCCATGTTGTGTGTTGCTAAGCAAAGCCGCAGGATAGGGATATGAAAGTAGCCATAGCTTTGCTTAGCTGAGAACACACAAGGTAACCGAAAGTTCATGTGAACGTGGATGAAGACATGCACAAATCCCAGTAAACTGTTGTGCGCGGCGTGCACCACAGCTGAAACAGGAAGGATACGGGAAGACAATAAAGAAATGCTGCAGCATGGTAACTGGAGTACAAATGAGTAATTAACACCTAGAAACTCACAGTGGGCCATAGACAACAGCTAACAAGGGTGCTAGCAGCTACCTGCAGAACAGGAAAGGGGAGGTGCCATACAGCAAAGAAAAGAGAGCTGTCACAGCAGAACAAAGCAAACTTGCAGTAGATCAGCTACATAACACATATCCCAACACAATCCTGGGTTGTGGAAGCACAAAAGAAAGGCAGCAGCTGGATGCATGCCTGACAATGGGAGGTGAATCGGGTTGAAAATAGAAGTAAAGAGCAATAGATGAATCACGGAAGACAAGGGTAAGTCAACACCAAAGGCCCCACAATAGCAGTACCTGCTGTAAAACCAATAATTAAGATACCCTGCAGCTGGAATAGCACAAACACACCCAATTACACCAGCATCATCCATTGCACGATAGTATAAGGTGTGAAAACCCCACACACACACTTGTGTATTTCCAGACACTCTGCATCATTGGTGTATACAGACGGGGAACTTTTAATATGTATATGTTAGAGGCTGCCATAGCTTTGATTCACCAGCATGTGTTGGAGACTGACAGTGGTGTGGAGGATGATGCTGACAACCATCTCAAGCACCGGAGGAGGAGACGAGTGTTCAGACCCAGGGTAACCTACCAGGGGCTACATGATCTGGAGATAGTAGAGTGTTACAGGGTGGACAGGGACATCAAACAGCAACTTATTGAGCTGTGCCAGCCTCACCTCAAAGCCAGAAGTAACAGAGGGGAATCCATCCCAGTGGACACGAAGGTATGTGTAAGCTTGAGAATACTAGCCACAGGTACCTTCCAAAGGCTAACTGGGGAAATCATGGTGATCTCACAGGCATCAGCATCCAGGATACTTCACTAGTTCCTGGATGCCATGTTACCACATGCCAATGAGCACATATACTTCCCCCGAATGCAGGAGGAGTTGGCCAGCAATATGCATCTCTTCCACCATGTGGCAGACTACCCGGAGGCACTGGGTGCAATAGACTGCACGCACATACACATCAAGTCACCACCCAGTGAGCAGAGTAGATGCTACATAAACTGCAAGTGAGTCCCCTCCATCAACTGCCAGGTTGTGTGCAATGCCCAGGGCATTATCATGGATGTGTGTGCTGGCAGCCCTGGAAGCGATCACGACTCCCACATCTGGCATGCCTCACAGCTGTATTAGGTATTTGCCAGGGGGGACATCCCATATGGCCACCAGGTGGGGGATGCTGGCTATGCACTGGAACCGTGGATGATGACTCCCATCAGAAATGCACACACAGCCATGCAAGAACGCCATGAGGCACGAGCAGAAACCAGAATCATCATACAGTGCATGTTTGGGATGCTGAAATCACGGTTCCATTGCTTGGACATATCTGATGGAGCCTTGCAGTACTCTCCAGGCATGTGTGCCCACATCTTCATAGTATGTGCCATGCTACACAATATGATCCTGCGGAAACAGCTGCAGCAGGGACAGAATGGTGAAGGCCCTCACAGCCCACCACCATTGCCAAGGGACCCACAGGCACAGGGGACTCTGACCACGAACACCCTGTGCTAGCTTCAGTAGGCAGACGGAAGTGTGCCCAGTATGCCCATGCCTTGGCAAAGAGGGAACGTATAGCACACACACTGACAGTATAGGCACTCATGGACTGACACCCTTCTCCACCTGAACACACAGCAAACATGGATGGCACACACACATGACCAACTGTAAATTGTCATGTATAGGTGGTCAACTGTGTGTATCCTACATAGGTAGCCCTCAACTATTGTACACACAACCGCCATTGGCAGAAGGTAAGTCAATACCTGAACAGTAAATTAAGCTATCAGCATGTGTCCATACTGTATGTACAGGTTCATAGATAACATAGGTAGGTACATGCCCAACTGCTGAGGCCACTCATAAGCATAGGCAAAACGTGTCTGCTGTCGCCACCCCATCGATTAACTAACTGTCCCTCTGTGGAGCAGAGCCACTTGCAGGATCCCAGGGGTGTAGCTACTGTTCACCACCCACTCTGCAAGGATTCCCCAGAGTGTCAATGAGGGGTTTTGTATAATGTAATCAGGGATGTAGTTCCAAATAATGGGGAGTATCCCTTACAGGAATTTTCACAGATGCGTGCATGTTACATAGTATACCTTAAACACAGCTTGCTTATATAGGTAGTTCTCCACAGAATAATAAACATGTGGAACACACAACCGCTGAAATGTGCGTCAATCACCCTTCCACTACCAGTGCCTGCTCTGAGAGGTAAGATATCACTGCCAGGATTAGAACACACAACCATGTACACATTCATCACAATAACATACCATTAAACTACATGAGATGTACTAATGATAGTCGTGTATACTGACAGGATAAAACACAAAAGCTAGGAATGTGTTGAAATAGGACAAACCAGCATGTACCCACTGAAAGATGTATGTTTTTTTTATATATATATATATCTATCTATATATATATATATATATATATATATAGGTATATATATATATATATATATATATATATATATATATATATCATCATATATAGAGAAAGAGAGAGGGAGAGAGAGAGATATGTCGATATATGGGGATATACATATATATGTAGATATACAGATAGGTTAACAACATCTACATAACCATGGAGGTACATATAAATGGGATACCTACCACATACCGACTGCTTTACAAAACGATGCACGTAATCCCGAGGCTTAAGGTCCGAAAGAACACAGTACCGAAACACCAGATGCGCGAGGTGTAATCTCACGATGTTAATGTACAGTTAGTCAGTGCTTCTGGTGTTGCAGTTTGGGTAGGTTACTGTGTGTACGTGTGTTTCTTAGGGCTGTAGTGTGTGTAAGTGTGTGTTCTGTGTGTGGTGTGTGTTCTTGGGGGACTGTAATGTGTGGTTGTGGGTTAGCTTTGTACATCTGTTTGCACGACCTAAGATGTAGAATATTAAAGTAGGGGGTGGTGTGGGGTGCAGACACCTACATGGGGGATGTAGAGGGGCTTGGTCACCTGCTCATACGTAGTGTAGTATGGTTTGTTTGGATGTGTTGGGTAGCAGTGTGTCTGTGTGTTACTTTCACGAGTTACTGTCGATGTCGGTAATGTGGGGTATGGGAGTCTGGTCCCGGTACTGTGTGCATCGGAACACTGTGGTTTCGGGATTCCGGAGGTCTCCCGTATACAGCAGTTGAAGTGTTCATATATGTGTATAACATAGACCATAGCAATCACACATTCCGCCACTATCAACCTTTATGAACAAAGCATATGGAGAGTATATGCCTATACACTATTACAAATATGTGCTATGGACATGAGCCAATGATAGTGTAACCACCTGTCCCACTTTGCGAGGGACACTCCCTCTTTGGGTGGTTGTGTCCTGACCAAATATATTAAACGTGACAAATGTCCTGGGATTGTAGGGCATAATTATTTCCCATATGTACCGTAATAGTTGCATACAATAGTTATTTCTGTATCTAAAATACCTACATGTTACAGGAAACAGGATAAGCAACTAAACTGCTACAAGAATAAGCTTATAATTATGCAAGAAAGGAAAGTTCTATCCCTTGTACTGACCGTGGGTTTGTGTTGGCCTGTAAAATCAGATGTGTGTCCCGAAAAGGTCCCACTATGGCCATATGCAAAGGTGGCAACCCTAGCCAAAGAGGGTAAGTCACCAACACAACTATGATGACTGCAAATACCTATGACAGATATACACAGCTATCATGTAGCAACACGTTATTACATTAAGTTGTATTACCGAAAGGATTCAAGGACTATCACCTGCATGCTATACAGGAACCACATAACAGTACCTTAATGAATCAGACTGCAATTACCATTGTATTAGTCCACAAAAAGATAGGTGTTCAAATAAAGAAGGAATCCTCATGCACATAGCAATTGTGTATAAAAGCAGTTCCTACACACCTACGTCTGCACAGCACACCCACCATCACCCAAACATATTACAATACAATCTGTAATAACATCACAAATCATTCACACACTGTACAACATCTGCAGAAGCCTTAACATACCTTGTCAGAGACACACTAACAGCTGCTGATGTAATAGGGTTTGTTTGCACCAATCCCGTTACAGAGGGTTGTGTGTACACCGGGATGTGTTAGCAGTTAGTGAGTAACAGCACAGTATGCTACACTTGTACACCAAATCAAGGATGTCTGGTGAGCACACTGTACACCACATAACAGTTCATGCATAGCCATATGGCCTAGAGCTGGCCAAACATCCTTGCCAACTTAAACATCTGCAGAAGTATCAGGTACAAACAAACCCTGCATAAGTAGCACTTTTCTGAAATATAACAGCTGTACTCACATGTAGAACTAAATCGTCTAGCCATTATACACAGTCCACAGGAGTCATGAAGCTAATATATCTCTGTGTGTCTCCATATAGCTGTTGAAATATATCACAATAACACATCTATGCCGTCTCTCTCGAAAGTAAGGCAAACGGACAACGCCCAAAAGGAATACTCACTTATACACCACTGTTGCCATGGTATCGGCTAATGGAGTAGCACAGCTGATGTGCATCCAATTAACTACTTTGGAACAGCAATTGGTGGACACGATACCACATGTTACCAATATGTAACTAGAAAAGGATCTGTTATCACACAATCAAACCATCTGTATATACCAGCGGAACGTTACAAAGAACATTGAAACACAAACCTAAAAGGATTGAATCAACAGTTAACGACGCCTCGGGTTACTAATAAGGTATGTAGAACAGTCGGTATGTCTGTGTATGTAGTACTATTCTGTAGTATTTAAAGTGCATGCAATCCATATAGTGGAAACAGTTATCTTGTAGTTATGTATTGTTGAGCATAGTAACGCTTATAGTATTTATGTGTACTGCTGTAGGTCACAAGGCAAACACCGCATACACCACAAGGGATGCTATATAAGGGCTTTGAACAGAAATACTCCTCACCAGCCGATGTCAGTGGCAGGTCTGGTCCAACAAGTATGTGCTATAACTGGGGTAGTATATGTTGATATATTGTATCTGTAGCCATATGTATGGGTGTATTACAGAAAATAACATGTGGAAGGTTGGGCCACTGTGCAAGTATGATTTGCATTGTGGGATATTGTGCCAATAACTGTGTAATGTACAGTATTGTAGGTAGATATGTATTACAAGCTACATAGCATTACTGTAATGTTAGGCACACATTAGTTATGTCATTTGGCATTTACAATACACAATAACATGATACATATGTCTTTTAGTGAGCCAACACTTTGTCAGCATGATAGCAAAGTAAAATGGAAGAGCTATTTAACTATCCATGCACATAAGACAAGTAATATGTGCAAAGGTAGGTACTAGGCTGTCTTACCAAGGGTATCTGTAAGCCTAGCTAGCATGTGTTGGCTTTTGCCACCTCCATAGGTTGGTTTCCTGTGCCTCTGAATGGCAAAGCCAATAGTTCCCTGTGCCTCTGTCCAGCAGAGCCACTGTAGTGATCCCCAGGGTACATCTGTCTCCCATCCACATGTCAAGGTTTCCCTTGAAGAGTGCTCATGAGGGGCCCTACTTGATGTACATTGGAATCATGTTCCAAAGCATAGGGAGTGTCTGGGTCAGGAATCTATCCATCCAGCACGTCCTACTCATCATTGTGGTTAGGTGTATATCCCAAGAGTATGTGGCTCTCAGGGGCTTCTGTTTAGGTGGAGCATATCCAGCAATACTGGGTTGGACATGGGCCTTGTATGTCAAGCCGAGGTCACTTGTGAGTATGTGGTATGCAACTGAGTACAACTGGAGTTTCATAGGTTGGGCTGCATAGGTCATCTGTTTGAGGTCAGTAATCCTCTTGGTGTGGTACTGGTGTGGTCTTCCAAGCTGTTGCAGTTGTCTTGTAAGGTATAGCCCAAATGGGGTGTTGTATCCTTTAATGGGTCTAATATGACATGTGTAGAGTAACAATGGCCCCTCTGATTTGGATGCGAACCCATTAGAGATTAGTGGGGCCATGTAGAAGGATATTCTAACCACCTTGTCATTATGGGTATCGAAGGAGAGATTGCTATCTACTGGCGTTCCTAGATCCCGTATTACCTTTTCTGTATGTAGGGGGCTAGCACCTATGTGGTAGTCCGCGGGTAATTAGTTATATCCAAAGGGGATGATTATGCACTTTTAGGCATTCAGCTTGATGCCATGATATTAACACCAGGTATCCGTCTCAGTGTGACCCTTCCAGAGGGTGCCTGTAACAGCTGGGGAAACAATTATGTCCCCTAATTTGCAGTAGTCTGCAAACCTTTTCAGCCAAAGCCCTCCTGTGCTTGTCTGTACGTCAGAGATGTATATACCAAACATGAGGGGTCCTAGGACTGAGCCCTGGGGGACGCCAGTTGTAACTGGTATACAGTCGGACCTAAGGTATGCAACTTCCACTGTGTGGGTTCTGTCTGTAAGCCACTTTGCAAACCATCACATGACGTAGTGGTTAATGTTCAGGCGGATGGGTATGTTGATAATACCAGAAGGAGGAATGGTGTTGAAAGCCTATGAGAGATCTAGGTAGGCTGTGTGGACCTCCTTACCCTCATCTAATGCCTTGGTAACTGTCTCTAAGAAGTCCACCAGGTTTAGGAGGCATGGTCCGGCCTTAACAATGCCAAGCAGTGAGGGGTCAAAGGTTTCTAGGTACCCAATGTCTCTGTGACAGTGAACCATGATGTGCACCATAGCCTTGCAGACCAGGCTAGTCAGGCCTATAGGGAAATAGGTCCCATGGTCTGTTGTGGCACCACCTTTGTGGAGTGGGATAACTGTTGCTGTGCGCCATTCAGGGGGCACTATGCCCAATGTGAGGCTATTATTGAACATGGTGCATAGGTGGGGAGACAGTACGATCTGAAGTGCATGTAAAATGCAGCCTGGGATGTTGTCCGGTCCCATGGATGTTGTGATATTGCCTTTAGAGTGTGCAGCTTTGAGAGGAATCTGCCAGGATGTTGCCAATATCAATTGTTTCTGTAATGTTCATGCCTTTGTGCTGTAACTCAGAGCAGATCTGGTTGTTGACATTGAGATATGTGACATAGCTATAGAATGCTTTGTGGTTGTTGTTGGTATTAGTTGCATTATAGTTTTCATAGCTAGCTTTGGAGGATCTTATAAGAGATCTCACCTTCTTACTGAGGCTGGCCAGGGATCTCCTCCATGCATGTTATTGTACTCTCATTTGCAATAGGGTCTTCCTCCTGTAGTACAATATGTTTATGGCAGGGGACCACCAGATTTGTTTAGTTAATTAGGAGTATAGCGTCCTGGTTTTGTTTGGGATAGCACAAGCCATGCACTCCTGTAAGTGCTTATAGAGTGCATTTGTGTAGGATTCAGCAGTTGTAACAGTACTGTCCATCTCATGGGTGTCATGACGTCCACCACGTCTGTCTTAAGAAGCATGTAGTTGGCCTTGTAGACATATTATACTGTGGTTCCCTTAATGGGGGGTAGGTGCGTGATGTGGATATCATCTGTGCTCAGCACATGGTCTGATCAGACCAACGAGGAGTTGGCTTCACGTGTGGAGCACCAGTCACTCATGTTGGATATAACTAGGTCTAGGATATTGTTGCCCCTGGTGGGTGTGTGGATATGTTGAGTCAGGGCATTGGTGTTTATGAATTCCAGAAACCATTGAGCTAATGTGTTGGTACACAAGTAGTTTTCCCAGTTAATGGTGGGGTAGATTCAGTGAGACTTATGTGATGAGTGTGGTGTTGTGCGATTGTGTACCTTCTCCACACAGCAGTCAGGGTCAGGCTTGGTTGGAGAGACCTTTATCTCCAGTTTGGCTAGATGAGTGCATCTCTCACAGGTTGTAGTGTTGGGTGGTAGGTGGAGATGCTTGTCTGTGTACATGAGGCAATGTGTACATTACCTCAAGATGTCCAGATTCATCAGATAGACAGGTGAGAACACTGGCAGTTGACTCTTGGACATGCCTAAATAAAGAACTACATTCACCAAGATAAGTGAGGAAAGTGAGTACAAGAGCTACATTACTCTACACAAGTGAGAAAAGTATGTACAAAACCTGTTCACCCTTACCTGTAGGTAATGAGGAAGATTGAGTGCTATAGTAATTATTAGCTTACTTAGTGTTTACAAGTCCTGAACAAGTGCTTAGCATGAATAAGAAATCCAGATAGGGACTTGGATAATATAAACACATGGCCCCCTCCCCCCAACATGTACACAAGCATATATCCATGTACACCACAGGGCCACTGTACCCACAACTATGCAGGCACAAGCTGCACTCAGTCTGCATGGGACCTGCCCACATCACAGGTTGTATCATACACATATGGCAAAACAAGATGCTCTACACATACACATCATGTAAAACATAGCTCCATGTCAGGTTGTGTACACACTGAATGGTGCACAACAACAGGTATCACAACCCACAAAGGGGCAGACACCACTGATAATGGGAAGTGCTTTACTACTACCCGGCTGAGTCTGGTCTGGAAGGTCATGAACCTTGATCACTTAAGTGATGTCAGCAGTACAGATGTAGATGACAGTATGGTTGATGTCACACTGCATATCATAACCTTGCCAGGTCATAGGACATCATCACCCATACTGTGTACCACCTACACTCGGTATACTAGATGCACATGCCTATGTCAAAGGAGTGTTTTGTAACAGGACTGCTGGCAGAACCAGCACTACAGAAGGTGTCTGAATAATACGTGATCATCACACCAGTGGCAGCTACAGTATGTCAGGGTTAATGAATTTTATTTCCCCTCATTGTAGTCCATACCTCACAGACAAACAGAAGGCATCTGCCTATTGAAGTATGTGAATGACTATGACCTAGGAGCAATAGCTGACTCGCATTGTCACCCCTATGTTAATAACCCTGTACTCATGAACTACCACCTAGGCAGTGGTCAACATAATGGACACTTGTGTGTGAGGGATGCAGCTGGGCAGTTATCTTTCCTGTGATAGCTACATCACCACACTTGTCAGGTAGTCATATGTGGCAACCCTAATAATGATAGGGTACCATTCATGAATACAGAGATCATTGTCCTGCCATACAGAACACTCAAGTGACCCATATCAGATCACATATTTCCTTTATGGGGTATTGGCCATGTGCAGATGGCCTACACCAGCCTTCCCATTCCCCATCTCCACTATGAAGCATGATGCATACCCTGAATAAATCCATGTTCAACCCAGTAATGTTGGACATGCTACACGTACTCATCCTGATCTCGATCACATACTTCATGGACATCCACCTTCCACATGCTGGACAGATCCTTGTCCCATACACTTGACATAGTCCTGCCATACTATGCATTCCTGTCCATCAAAGCTGCACATTGCTCCCCTCTCAGACATGGTGTGATGACCACATGGTAATGCATGGTATATGGATCATTAACCCTGTGGATCAATAATGTGGCACTGCTCCACCTGGCCCCACAGACCTGCCTGTTGGCTACTGCCAGGTAACCTTTCATCCTAGATTCATACATGGCCCACAGCATATAGCCCACTAGTTGACTTTGACTGTACATACTGTAGTTGATATCCATCCCTGAAAATACCATCTGGCTAGCCAGTGTCCCATGTGTATCACATGTGCAACACAGGTGATACATGGCAGGATGTTGGATTGCTGTACAGTGCCATGTAAATGTATATGGCAGAACACATACATGTAAAACCTTATGTGAGTATGTCTGCAGGGTCACAGGTCATGTCTGTTAAGGCAGTGTAAGTCCTTGTATTTGACATATACACTGCATCAAGGTCAACTGCATTAATGTGGACACATCCAGCCATGTGCTGATAGGTAGGAACACCAGTACAGACAAACAGACATGCCCACATCAAGACAGCAACCACATGGAGTATGAGCAATGTAATCAGGTGACACACACACACACATATATGGTGATAATATCCACTCAACATTGAGTGTCACATGTGTGTGACACAAACACGTCAGTGTCATGTAGGTTTGCAAATACAACTATTTAAACTGAATTAATATGATGCACATGTATGTTCAGCTGTAGCTCTGTATGAGTTACTGTGACCAGTCCCCATCATTATGTCTTCCAGGTATGCCGTGTGCAAGGCTTCCCCCTTTTACACGCTTGGAGGATGAGGCCCTCATTCCATACCTACTCGACAATCAAGATATCCTGTTCAGCCATGTGCTACAGGATGCACAGCAGCGGGATGCCCTGTATATGGAACTTCGCAGGAGGGTTAGTGATGCGGGTGGCCACAACCGCACATACCAGCAGGTGCGCAGACACTGTTCAGACCTCATTAGATGGGTGAAACAGCATGCAAATGCAATCGCCAGGGAACAAGGTGCAACAGGTGGTGGATCACCAAGTCAGCCCCCACTCACATGTACCGAGGAGCTACTGGCCAACCTGGGGACACCTGCAGAACCACATCCACAAGCCTTAGGCGATATTGTGGAGGTGGGTGTCTCTGAACCACTGAGCCTGGAGTTGCCTGGTAAGTCAGTACTGTACCTATAACAACTATATTCCATATAGTTGCATGTGTCACTGTACAATATGTAATGTATCATCATATGCAAGGCAAGTATACACACATGCCGCATACTATAGTATGCTACTCTGCGTGTGCACACATGTGCATACATCATAGTATAGTCTAATGTACTCGTGTATGTGTTATGCACATTGCTCCCTCTAGCCTTTATTCAGGGGTGGATTATGCTCATACTGCTGTGTTACTCCTATTTAGGTACCTCTGGAGTTCTGCTGTGACAGCAGCCTGTTGCAGGTGAGGGTGTTATTATTTATCAGGAACCATAATGCACAAATCTATCTACCATGTGGCCATTCACAACATGTACACATAATGTATGGTCCTGTCACAATATACAGGTCGGACCTGCAATGCATCACAATGACTACAAATGTGCAACACTTGCAAACTATGTGAATCATCTCACTGACATGAATCCTCACAATCTTTATTGTCAGATGTGTTGACAGCTGTGCATACAATGGTGGAAGTGCTATTCACTTTAGGGATGTACAACAGATCTGATCTACACATGTGGTGAATACAAACAGTACGACCCAGTGGGCTGGAGTATGGCCAGCACACAGGTTTCACCGGTGTGGATCATAGCCCTGCTATGAATGTCACACAATGTGATGTGCTATCTTGACATGTCCATGACATCTATTGGCCTGGCTGCTACACTGCCTACCTAACCTGAAAACATATCCCACATACCACCCTTTATCTGCATAACCCTGTTGTCAGTGGAGCATATATGTCATATGGGACAACAGAGACATGTGGAATAGATGCCCATCACAATAATTTGGACAATGCATGTATACACATGGCCATGGAGGATGGCCAGAGACATGAAGAAACACACACAGTAGATGTGTTGTGCTTGTGTGTACACCCTGTCGTACAATGGCTACACATGCTTCAACCATGGCCTTTGTATAATGGTCATAATGTAGATGTGGAACACTAGACATCCTACAGGCCTGTGCACAACTTGTGTAGGCATAACATCAATCCACCACATAAGATGTGTTGAACATCTTGAGGGTGTTGCAACATGACAGTAGTCACCTGTACAGTATCCACATCAGGCCACAGATACAGTACATTCCTGTTGCTGGTATCGGACATAAATGCCATACTAGCTCCTCATGTGTGTGTGTGTGTGTGTGTGTGTGTGTGTGTGTGTGTGTGTGTGTGTGTGTGTGTGTACAGGTGTACAATACTGTTAACAGTATGTGTCTTGTGTAACAACAGTAAATGCATGTTGGTCATGATGTTCTTCTGTCCTTCTTCAGGTTTAATTGCACGTGCCGGTGGATGCCAGTGTTTGCAGTTAAGTGTCCCATGTGTCAATGTGGACTACTCACAGGTATGTATGAACATACCAGCATGCACCGTGTAGCTGACACATACCAGTGAGAATGTCCCACATTACAGACATGTCTACCATTCCAAGAGCATGATAGCTGTGTATTAAGCTACTGTGGCCACAGACGTGACATCCATAAAGGGTGACATCACAGGTACAGTTACATGGAGCGGTGAGGTAAGAGAGTGGTCTAGCTGATTACAAGGGTAGAGGCCAGTGGGAAGTGTGATGCCTCAATGGGAATCAGTAATACACGTTCCCATGACAGGTTGCCAACACACAACTGCACCCACACACTCAGGTATTGACACACATGTATTCATTGACACTGTAACACACACACACGCACACACACACACACACACACACACACACACACACACACACACACACACACACACACACTAACAGCTTCACCGACACAGTAACACACACTCGCACACAGTTGCTACTGGTGGGATTAGGACCCTTGCCTATGTGCAAATCATCATTACAGTACTGTGCACCTACATGACGCATCACAGAGAGTACACATGTACAGTTAGTCAGTATGGCCTAAGATCAGGGACATCAACACGGATAGTAAAATGCATTGCCTGGATGGTGGGAGGGGTTTTATCAGTTCAGTATGGTAACATAAATCCTCACCCCAGGGACCAGTCTGTCCTACAATTACACACTGTGGCATTCAGTAATTAATACACCTATGTCATGCACATACATACACCTCACATGTGCCTATGTCCTGCTTTCTACATTGCAGTCTGTACAAATGTGTACACTAGTGTACAGGAGAGTGAGTAACAATTGAGATGTATTCCCCACAATATGTGACATATATGGACACACATGCAACCACACATGCCAGTGCTGCGAATCTCAGACCTGCCTAGCTCATGTTATGTATGTCAGACGTACAGAAGTATTGCACGCGTTACAATCTGTACTGATGCTTTCTGTACCAACAGTGCTGATATATGCACTAGGGACATCATATCTATTAAAAGGTGTCAAGTGATTTACCTTCGCTGTCACCCTGACCGCTGTCTAAGATGTGGGTTATGTCCTTAAATTAACGAATCCATTGCTTACCGGTTAAACAGGGTATTGTAGGACCACTTGTGACACACCTGTGAGCTCTCCACAGCAAACATCTATCTGCAAAGATGCCCCACCACTTAGTTATTTCAACACATCTGTCCATACCTGTGGTACATATTTCTGTACATTAAGCATATCACCATATACAGTTGGCAATGTTGAGGCTGCATTGCAGCTGCATGATGTACTAGGATACACGCCACCTGCATACATCAGTAACTGCACACACATGTTATCTGAATGCACAACACTACGTGTACAGGTGGGTAGGTCATACAATCCTGACATTTGGTCATGTTTGTAGGCATTGCAATTGGTGGATATGTGTAATGACATACATGACACATGGACTGTTGTATGATTTGATGGGTGACCAGTACAGAGGGTATGTTACCTCTGTCAACATTGATATCACAACACAAGCCCTCACACGTAAAAGCTTGCGCGGCCCAATTCAAATGTAAAAAACACACAAGGGCCAGCAAAGCAGTTCCAATAGCTTTATTGGCAAGCTGGATGGTGCATGAGATACACCATAGTAAATCCAAATCCTCAGACTAGACTAGTTTCGGTGAATACCTTCTTCAGTGAGGAACAATAAGAAAACCACATTCACCAATGAAAATACACAATATATATAAGATGCAATAGCCAATAAGAACGTGGTATCATCCAAAACATGGATAAATGTGAAAACATATTTTACAAACATGATGTTTGATGCACACAGCATATAATTCTCCATTAAAGGATGATTGGTGGGTGACATATCAAAATATAATTTCTAACATATATCAAATAAATAAAAAACATAAACATAGTCAGCATTCAGTTGCATGGTGTTAAATAAATATCGATAATACAATACTAGATTATGCAGTATTGATCTCTGATGACATTTATATATCCAATGAATAAATTATGTATTTTTCTATATATTTCTCTATAGATGGTCATTAAGTCCTGGTGGGAATAGGGCCCCTAGGTGTATTATCCAGTATCTTTCTTTGTGGCTGAGAATGCTTTGCCAACCAAGCTGATTGTGTCTATTGCCCTAAATCTTATCAATAATCGTGAACATAAATTTGGCTGATTTGTGTTTAATAGAATGTTGGTATAAGGCATTACTAGGTTTCTGATTACAAATATCACTACGGTGTTCACCTATTCTTATTCTCAAAGAACGTGAAGTTTTGCCTACATAAAAAGCTTGACAATGGCATGTGGCCAAATAAATCACCCAACTAGATGAACAATTACCAAAGACATGAGTATCAAATACCCTACTGGTATTGGCACTTGTGAATTGTTTGAGTTTATTAACTTGGCCACAAGAGGTACAATGGCCACAGGGGAAGGTTCCCAATAATTCATCACCTGAAATAGTCAATTGCCTGTAGGTAGCACCCCCACTGTCCTGATGTTTATAATGAGAAAATAATGTACCCAAGGTTTTGCCTCTCCTGTATGAAATGGAACATTGATTTTCCAATATATGACGAAGATGGTCATTAGCTAATAGTATATTCCAGTTATTGTTAAGTGTATTCCTAACTAGTTGATGATTTTTGCCAAAAGTGGTAATAAATCTAACAGTCTCATCATATGTATCATCCTTCTTCAGTTTGTATTGTAGTAACTCATTTCTGTCTTTTTGATCCGTCCAGATCCTGGCTGTGAGTATATCAAAACTCGAGTAACCTCTATCCAAAAATCTCTTATTTAGATCTTGTTGGGCCTCCTCATAATCCACCAGGGAAGAATTTATGCGTTTAATCCGTAAATATTGAGATTTAGGAATATTGCGGATGGTGTGGCGTGGATGCATGCTAGAAGAGTGGAGTAAAGTATTAAATTGTGGGTATTTCCTATGTATTTTGGTATTTAAGGTGTTGTCTTCATTACGATATATAGTAACATCCAAAAAGTCAATGACTGACTTATGGTATGTTATAGAAAATTCAATACCCCAAATGTTATTATTCAAATGTTCCACAAATTCCAGCAGGTAGTCTACATCCGCACGCCACACCATCCAACAATCGTCGAGATAACGCCTCCAAATGTCCATCTCAACCAAATAGATGTTATGTAGGGGATCGTAAATTAGACATTCTTCCAAATAAGCCATAAATAAGTCGGCATATATTGGGGCAAAAGAGGCGCCCATGGCTGTACCTCTCAATTGCCAATAACAATCACCCTGAAAGAAAAAGACATTTTTGTTGAGAACATGCTCAGACATACATATTAATAAGGTGTTAAATCCTGGTGGATATAATTCAGCTTTTTTCAGCCAGAAATCCAAGGCCTGAAGACCAGCCCAGTGTGGTATGCTGGTATACAAAGATTTCACATCTAAGGTACACATTAGCCAGTCTGGATCTAGTTGAGTATCAGCAATGATATTGAGAAATTCAGTTGTATCCTGTATACGAGCTCTAACCAAGGACAACAATGGCTTCAAATATTGCGTTAGAAATACAGATAAAGGTTCCGTTAGTGATCCATGACCAGACACAATAGGTCTGCCTGGAGGATGGGTGATGGATTTGTGAATTTTAGGCAACAGATATAAAATCTGTTTGTGGGGGTCACTAACCTGTAAATGTTGAACCGTCTTTTGTGAAATAATCCCTTCCTGCAGGGCCTCATTAAGAAACTGGTCAATATCCTGTTTGAATCTATTAGTTGGATCGATCCCCATATGCATGTAGCAGTTGGTATCCGACAATTGTGTGAGGCCTTCCTGTACATAATAATCTGTATTAAGAATGACCACAGCTCCTCCTTTATCTGCTTGAAGGATCACTATTCTATGATTCTATCTAAGTTCAGAAAGGGCCTGTCTCTCCTGAGGAGTAATGTTATCTGGGGCTATATTGGTATCATAATGGGGAAAATGTAAATCCTTCAATACGGCTTGCTGAAAAATACCCACATGTTTGTTCATGGGGGGTTGAAAAGTAGATTTTTTGAAAGTAAAATCAGTGGATCTTTGAGATGAGAAATGATCCTGGTCAGAGAAAAAAATTCGTAAATTAAGTTTTCTACAAAATTCCATAACATCCACAGAAACCGAATAATGGCCTGAAAAAAAGCTAGGGACAAAACCCATTCCTTTATTGAGAATACTGTGTTGATCTTGTGTAAGTACATGGTCCGACAAATTTAAAACATTGTCAAATGGTTCAATTATTGATTCAACAGTGCCTGAACTAATCCTGTCATAGAATCTGTATTTATTTCTATTCTTGTGTTTCCTCCCCCCTCGGGATTTCCTGCCATGCCTAAAGGGAACTGGGGTTGACTTTTCTTTTTAAGTGGTGAATGTGTCATGATACCCCCCTCACTGTCAGTGTAAGATGACTCCTCTCCTGATGTACTGGTATAACTCTGGTCACTTTGTTTTAAAATGGACCTTGGTCTTTTTCTAGATTTGACTCTGTTCATACTTGATCCCGGATCTTTAAATCTCACAGTCCTTTGTATTTGAAAGGGTTGACCCCTCTCATAATCATTCACATCCCTGGTGAATTTTTTGATTTTTCTTTCCTTCACCATATTATCATAAGTGGTCAATTCCTTGGACAGCCTATCAATACATACAGAATATTTGGAATTGGATTTATATTTTTGGCATTCCGTACTTAGTTCTTTCACTTCAGACATCAAGGAATCCACTGTTCTCTCATAATATGCTGTTAGAATTTTCACAAATACCATTGATCCCATTCTTAACGCTTCATCCCATTCCTCTGTCAGCCCCTGTTCAGATCTGCCAACAAGAGGACGAAGCTTAATGCGGAGACCTCTCGGTGCCAAATTTTTGTGTGAGTAAGCTTTAAAAAGTCTTAAATGCCAAATATTGGCTCTAAGGCCCTTCAGACCTTTTTCCAAGTTACGGAATGCCAAATCACAGACCCCCTCACTGTTGGGGTTATTTTTATTGTTAAGGTTGTTGCTTGGGGTGTCTTCCAAACCAAAGATCGCTATATCTTCCCTATCAGCACACAACCCATGAAGTATCTGATCCAAATCCATATTGAAAACAAATAGTATTGAACAGCTGTTCAAGGAAGAGATCCTATTCCCAATCTATTAAATGTGTTAAAGGATCAAACAGATGAGTCAAATGAGATCCGATAAACAAAGACCAATGTCACCAACCATACAGAACTGTGCCAATTTTAGAGTAAAAAATGTGACCACCTATATAAAATATATACCAGACACCAAGGATGTAATAACTATAAACTAATGTTAATAGTTCCTAAGATATTGTAATTCTGCACCAAAATCACAAAAACCTAATTTTTGTATCTTAGAATAAGAAACAAACAGGTGCCTAAACAGGGTATCCTGAGAAAAGATCCAATACAACTGGCCCAAAAAATAATCAAAAAATATATGTGGTCAGATGAATCCAATAAATGATCCCAAGATATGTACTGAAGGGCCAAATATGGAAAATTGCAATACTAAATATAGTGTATCTGTGTCTCAACTAAACTGACTTCCATAAATAGAAAAGTCATATAACAAATCATATAGATCATATCCCAAAAATATAGCTGGATAATATATATAAAACGACCCAAAATAAGGATCCAATGTATGTTAAAAAACACATACAAAGGCTGAGGGTACAATCTATATGAAAAAGTGTGAACACACGTATTTAAAAAAGATGTTAGCTGGAATATTAACTTCAAAACACTATGACTGAACTGCCTGAATATCAAAGTACAGACAACTTGATTTTAGTAATATCTAACTCCATCAAATAAAGGATGTTAATTAAACTGTGAATATTCCCAAAATATCTAGAGAAAACGTTCACACTATATGATTATGGAACACAGACCCCGCATAAATCCAATGAGTATCTTACAGATCAAAGTGAAAATAGTTTAAATGAACAATGGTAATATAATTTACCAGTATATAAAAAATAATAATGACCCTATGTTCTTTGAGAATAAGAATAGGTGAACACTGTAGTGATATTCGTAATCAGAAACCTAGTAATGCCTTATACCAACATTCTATTAAACACAAATCAGCCAAATTTATGTTCACGATTATTGATAAGATTCAGGGCAATAGACACAATCAGCTTGGTTGGCAAAGCATTCTCAGCCACAAAGAAAGATACTGGATAATACACCTAGGGGCCCTATTCCCACCAGGACTTAATGACCATCTATAGAGAAATATATAGAAAAATACATAATTTATTCATTGGATATATAAATGTCATCAGAGATCAATACTGCACAATCTAGTATTGTATTATCGATATTTATTTAACACCATGCAACTGAATGCTGACTATGTTTATGTTTTTTATTTATTTGATATATGTTAGAAATTATATTTTGATATGTCACCCACCAATCATCCTTTAATGGAGAATTATATGCTGTTTGCATCAAACATCATGTTTGTAAAATATGTTTTCACATTTATCCATGTTTTGGATGATACCACATTCTTATTGGCTATTGCATTTTATATATATTGTGTATTTTCTTTGGTGAATGTGGTTTTCTTATTGTTCCTCACTGAAGAAGGTATTCACCGAAACTAGTCTAGTCTGAGGATTTGGATTTACTATGGTGTATCTCATGCACCATCCAGCTTGCCAATAAAGCTATTGGAACTGCTTTGCTGGCCCTTGTGTGTTTTTTACATTTGAATTGGGCCACACAAGCTTTTATGTGCGAGGGCTTGTGTTTTGCTTACGTCTTTCCTCGCTGTTGGCATCCAGTTCCCCTTGCTGTTGGCGGAGATGACTCCTCTCCTATTGTACTTGGATTTATATCATTCACCGATGGTTTTCGTGGTCAACTATTGATGTTTGAACTTTTGTACCAGCTTTTTTTCAGTTGGGTGACTTATTTTTATATTTTTCCCGTTACAGTCAGGTTCATTTTTAACGGTCCTCTGTATATGCATATATTTTCTACGCAAGTGTCATCAGCTACATCCGGATTGCATCTACCATATTTTGACCAGAAATACAGGTCGTATGCTATTTTACAATTATCTCTTATGGGCGATTTTCTGGTATATTACTGCATTATTGGATGTGGATTCTGGGACTAACTACTTATTTTTGAGTTAAATTCGGAAGTGGACATACTACCTCGTGGATGCGATTAAGCCAGGTGGATGGGGCCTACATATCTTGGTGACTATATATACAATTATTTTTGATTTAACATCTACCCAAGTATATATGGTGTCTTATTTTCAGACATAGGTGCTTTGGGCATTTGTTGCATACTCAACAGACTGTCGTAATTGGAATTGGATAGGAATATTTCATGTAAACTTTGGGTATGACTGGTAATATATTAGGTGCACAATTCAACGGCGTTCTTTTCCCATGTGGATGTCAATTGGGAACAAAACTAATATTCTTACCCTGGATTAACATCATCATATACTGGACAAAAAATATATATTTTTTGATGGTTGGGTTATTTATCACCATTGTTTTTCATTACATCTTTTTGGGACATATATTTGGACATTTTGTGTTTTGGACATGTGTGTTTAAAGAACAGTTATTTTGGTCAACTACTATTGATAGGCTGTATGTAAGCATATGCTAATGTTCAGTCGGCCAGGCATTATTTGTTACTGAACTAGTGAGCTTATATGTGTCATTACATACTGGTTTCTTTTACAGTTTTTTACTGTTTGTTCTGTGACATTTGACCATTTGATTTTTGAACATAGGTATGGTTGGAATTATGGGTAAGAACAGTGCCACTATCCATCAGGTGGAGGTTTGACATTATTCAACACCGCCCATATAGGGTCATATATTTGTTCACCATCAGGTGAATAGGATTTGTTCAAGAGTTGGAATTCATTTTTGGATATATTATAGGATCATTATTATTTTTTATATACTGGTAAATTAAATTACCATTGTTCATTTAAACTATTTTCACTTTGATCTGTAAGATACTCATTGGATTTATGCGGGGTCTGTGTTCCATAATCATATAGTGTGAACGTTTTCTCTAGATATTTTGGGAATATTCACAGTTTAATTAACATCCTTTATTTTATGGAGTTAGATATTACTAAAATCAAGTTGTCTGTACTTTGATATTCAGGCAGTTCAGTCATAGTGTTTTGAAGTTAATATTCCAGCTAACATCTTTTTTAAATACGTGTGTTCACACTTTTTCATATAGATTGTACCCTCAGCCTTTGTATGTGTTTTTTAACATACATTGGATCCCTATTTTGGGTCATTTTATATATATTATCCAGCTATATTTTTGGGATATGATCTATATGATTTGTTATATGACTTTTCTATTTATGGAAGTCAGTTTAGTTGAGACACAGATACACTATATTTAGTATTGCAATTTTCCATATTTGGCCCTTCAGTACATATCTTGGGATCATTTATTGGATTCATCTGACCACATATATTTTTTGATTATTTTTTGGGCCAGTTGTATTGGATCTTTTCTCAGGATACCCTGTTTAGGCACCTGTTTGTTTCTTATTCTAAGATACAAAAATTAGGTTTTTGTGATTTTGGTGCAGAATTACAATATCTTAGGAACTATTAACATTAGTTTATAGTTATTACATCCTTGGTGTCTGGTATATATTTTATATAGGTGGTCACATTTTTTACTCTAAAATTGGCACAGTTCTGTATGGTTGGTGACATTGGTCTTTGTTTATCGGATCTCATTTGACTCATCTGTTTGATCCTTTAACACATTTAATAGATTGGGAATAGGATCTCTTCCTTGAACAGCTGTTCAATACTATTTGTTTTCAATATGGATTTGGATCAGATACTTCATGGGTTGTGTGCTGATAGGGAAGATATAGCGATCTTTGGTTTGGAAGACACCCCAAGCAACAACCTTAACAATAAAAATAACCCCAACAGTGAGGGGGTCTGTGATTTGGCATTCCGTAACTTGGAAAAGGTCTGAAGGGCCTTAGAGCCAATATTTCCATTTAAGACTTTTAAAGCTTACTCACACAAAAATTTGGCACCGAGAGGTCTCCGCATTAAGCTTTGTCCTCTTGTTGGCAGATCTGAACAGAGGCTGACAGAGGAATGGGATGAAGCGTTAAGAATGGGATCAATGGTATTTGTGAAAATTCTAACAGCATATTATGAGAGAACAGTGGATTCCTTGATGTCTGAAGTGAAAGAACTAAGTACGGAATGCCAAAAATATAAATCCAATTCCAAATATTCTGTATGTATTGATAGGCTGTCCAAGGAATTGACCACTTATGATAATATGGTGAAGGAAAGAAAAATCAAAAAATTCACCAGGGATGTGAATGATTATGAGAGGGGTCAACCCTTTCAAATACAAAGGACTGTGAGATTTAAAGATCCGGGATCAAGTACGAGCAGAGTCAAATCTAGAAAAAGACCAAGGTCCATTTTAAAACAAAGTGACCAGAGTTATACCAGTGCATCAGGAGAGGAGTCATCTTACACTGACAGTGAGGGGGGTATCATGACACATTCACCAGTTAAAAAGAAAAGTCAACCCCAGTTCCCTTTAGGCATGGCAGGAAATCCCGAGGGGGGAGGAAACACAAGAATAGAAATAAATACAGATTCTATGACAGGATTAGTTCAGGCACTGTTGAATCAATAATTGAACCATTTGACAATGTTTTAAATTTGTCGGACCATGTACTTACGCAAGATCAACACAGTATTCTCAATAAAGGAATGGGTTTTGTCCCTAGCTTTTTTTCAGACCATTATTCGGTTTCTGTGGATGTTATGGAATTTTGTATAAAACTTAATTTATGAATTTTTTCTCTGACCAGGATCATTTCTCATCTCAAAGATCCACTGATTTTACTTTCAAAAAATCTACTTTTCAAACCCCCATGAACAAACATGTGGGTATTTTTCAGCAAGCCGTATTGAAGGATTTACATTTTCCCCATTATGATACCAATATAGCCCCAGATAACATTACTCCTCAAGAGAGACAGGCCCTTTCTGAACTTAAACAGAATCATAGAATAGTGATCCTTCAAGCAGATAAAGGAGGAGCTGTGGTCATTCTTAATACAGATTATTACGTACAGGAAGGCCTCACACAATTGTCGGATACCAACTGCTACATGCATATGGGGATCGATCCAACTAATAGATTCAAACAGGATATTGACCAGTTTCTTAATGAGGCCCTGCAGGAAGGGATTATTTCACAAAAGACGGTTCAACATTTACAGGTTAGTGACCCCCACAAACAGATTTTATATCTGTTGCCTAAAATTCACAAATCCATCACCCATCCTCCAGGCAGACCTATTGTGTCTGGTCATGGATCACTAACGAACCTTTATCTGTATTTCTAACGCAATATTTGAAGCCATTGTTGTCCTTGGTTAGAGCTCATTATACAGGATACAACTGAATTTCTCAATATCATTGCTGATACTCAACTAGATCCAGACTGGCTAATGTGTACCTTAGATGTGAAATCTTTGTATACCAGCATACCACACTGGGCTGGTCTTCAGGCCTTGGATTTCTGGCTGAAAAAAGCTGAATTATATCCACCAGGATTTAACACCTTATTAATATGTATGCCTGAGCATGTTCTCAACAAAAATGTCTTTTTCTTTCAGGGTGATTGTTATTGGCAATTGAGAGGTACAGCCATGGGCGCCTCTTTTGCCCCAATATAT
Organism: Protopterus annectens; assembly: GCF_019279795.1. Taxonomy (NCBI): domain Eukaryota; kingdom Metazoa; phylum Chordata; order Ceratodontiformes; family Protopteridae; genus Protopterus; species Protopterus annectens. The sequence continues at coordinate 98,766,003 of NC_056733.1, forward strand.
GCCGACTTATTTATGGCTTATTTGGAAGAATGTCTAATTTACGATCCCCTACATAACATCTATTTGGTTGAGATGGACATTTGGAGGCGTTATCTTGACGATTGTTGGATGGTGTGGCATGCGGATGTAGACTACCTGCTGGAATTTGTGGAACATTTGAATAATAACATTTGGGGTATTGAATTTTCTATAACATACCATAAGTCAGTCATTGACTTTTTGGATGTTACTATATATCGTAATGAAGACAACACCTTAAATACCAAAATACATAGGAAATACCCACAATTTAATACTTTACTCCACTCTTCTAGCATGCATCCGCTACACCATCCAATATTCCTAAATCTCAATATTTACGGATTAAATGCATAAATTCTTCCCTGGTGGATTATGAGGAGGCCCAACAAGATCTAAATAAGAGATTTTTGGATAGAGGTTACTCGAGTTTTGATATACTCACAGCCAGGATCTGGACGGATCAAAAAGACAGAAATGAGTTACTACAATACAAACTGAAGAAGGATGATACATATGATGAGACTGTTAGATTTATTACCACTTTTGGCAAAAATCATCAACTAGTTAGGAATACACTTAACAATAACTGGAATATACTATTAGCTAATGACCATCTTCGTCATATATTGGAAAATCAACGTTCCATTTCATACAGGAGAGGCAAAACCTTGGGTACATTATTTTCTCATTATAAACATCAGGACAGTGGGGGTGCTACCTACAGGCAATTGACTATTTCAGGTGATGAATTATTGGGAACCTTCCCCTGTGGCCATTGTACCTCTTGTGGCCAAGTTAATAAACTCAAACAATTCACAAGTGCCAATACCAGTAGGGTATTTGATACTCATGTCTTTGGTAATTGTTCATCTAGTTGGGTGATTTATTTGGCCACGTGCCATTGTCAAGCTTTTTATGTAGGCAAAACTTCACGTTCTTTGAGAATAAGAATAGGTGAACACCATAGTGATATTCGTAATCAGAAACCTAGTAATGCCTTATACCAACATTCTATTAAACACAAATCAGCCAAATTTATGTTCACGATTATTGATAAGATTCAGGGCAATAGACACAATCAGCTTGGTTGGCAAAGCATTCTCAGCCACAAAGAAAGATACTGGATAATACACCTAGGGGCCCTATTCCCACCAGGACTTAATGACCATCTATAGAGAAATATATAGAAAAATACATAATTTATTCATTGGATATATAAATGTCATCAGAGATCAATACTGCACAATCTAGTATTGTATTATCGATATTTATTTAACACCATGCAACTGAATGCTGACTATGTTTATGTTTTTTATTTATTTGATATATGTTAGAAATTATATTTTGATATGTCACCCACCAATCATCCTTTAATGGAGAATTATATGCTGTTTGCATCAAACATCATGTTTGTAAAATATGTTTTCACATTTATCCATGTTTTGGATGATACCACATTCTTATTGGCTATTGCATTTTATATATATTGTGTATTTTCTTTGGTGAATGTGGTTTTCTTATTGTTCCTCACTGAAGAAGGTATTCACCGAAACTAGTCTAGTCTGAGGATTTGGATTTACTATGGTGTATCTCATGCACCATCCAGCTTGCCAATAAAGCTATTGGAACTGCTTTGCTGGCCCTTGTGTGTTTTTTACATTTGAATTGGGCCACACAAGCTTTTATGTGCGAGGGCTTGTGTTTTGCTTACGTCTTTCCTCGCTGTTGGCATCCAGTTCCCCTTGCTGTTGGCGGAGATGACTCCTCTCCTATTGTACTTGGATTTATATCATTCACCGATGGTTTTCGTGGTCAACTATTGATGTTTGAACTTTTGTACCAGCTTTTTTTCAGTTGGGTGACTTATTTTTATATTTTTCCCGTTACAGTCAGGTTCATTTTTAACGGTCCTCTGTATATGCATATATTTTCTACGCAAGTGTCATCAGCTACATCCGGATTGCATCTACCATATTTTGACCAGAAATACAGGTCGTATGCTGTTTTACAATTATCTCTTATGGGCGATTTTCTGGTATATTACTGCATTATTGGATGTGGATTCCGGGACTAACTACTTATTTTTGAGTTAAATTCGGAAGTGGACATACTACCTCGTGGATGCGATTAAGCCAGGTGGATGGGGCCTACATATCTTGGTGACTATATATACAATTATTTTTGATTTAACATCTACCCAAGTATATATGGTGTCTTATTTTCAGACATAGGTGCTTTGGGCATTTGTTGCATACTCAACAGACTGTCGTAATTGGAATTGGATAGGAATATTTCATGTAAACTTTGGGTATGACTGGTAATATATTAGGTGCACAATTCAACGGCGTTCTTTTCCCATGTGGATGTCAATTGGGAACAAAACTAATATTCTTACCCTGGATTAACATCATCATATACTGGACAAAAAATATATATTTTTTGATGGTTGGGTTATTTATCACCATTGTTTTTTATTACATCTTTTTGGGACATATATTTGGACATTTTGTGTTTTGGACATGTGTGTTTAAAGAACAGTTATTTTGGTCAACTACTATTGATAGGCTGTATGTAAGCATATGCTAATGTTCAGTCGGCCAGGCATTATTTGTTACTGAACTAGTGAGCTTATATGTGTCATTACATACTGGTTTCTTTTACAGTTTTTTACTGTTTGTTCTGTGACATTTGACCATTTGATTTTTGAACATAGGTATGGTTGGAATTATGGGTAAGAACAGTGCCACTATCCATCAGGTGGAGGTTTGATATTATTCAACACCACCCATATAGGGTCATATATTTGTTCACCATCAGGTGAATAGGATTTGTTCAAGAGTTGGAATTCATTTTTGGATATATTATAGGATCATTATTATTTTTTATATACTGGTAAATTAAATTACCATTGTTCATTTAAACTATTTTCACTTTGATCTGTAAGATACTCATTGGATTTATGCGGGGTCTGTGTTCCATAATCATATAGTGTGAACGTTTTCTCTAGATATTTTGGGAATATTCACAGTTTAATTAACATCCTTTATTTTATGGAGTTAGATATTACTAAAATCAAGTTGTCTGTACTTTGATATTCAGGCAGTTCAGTCATAGTGTTTTGAAGTTAATATTCCAGCTAACATCTTTTTTAAATACGTGTGTTCACACTTTTTCATATAGATTGTACCCTCAGCCTTTGTATGTGTTTTTTAACATACATTGGATCCCTATTTTGGGTCATTTTATATATATTATCCAGCTATATTTTTGGGATATGATCTATATGATTTGTTATATGACTTTTCTATTTATGGAAGTCAGTTTAGTTGAGACACAGATACACTATATTTAGTATTGCAATTTTCCATATTTGGCCCTTCAGTACATATCTTGGGATCATTTATTGGATTCATCTGACCACATATATTTTTGATTATTTTGGGCCAGTTGTATTGGATCTTTTCTCAGGATACCCTGTTTAGGCACCTGTTTGTTTCTTATTCTAAGATACAAAATTAGGTTTTTGTGATTTTGGTGCAGAATTACAATATCTTAGGAACTATTAACATTAGTTTATAGTTATTACATCCTTGGTGTCTGGTATATATTTTATATAGGTGGTCACATTTTTTACTCTAAAATTGGCACAGTTCTGTATGGTTGGTGACATTGGTCTTTGTTTATCGGATCTCATTTGACTCATCTGTTTGATCCTTTAACACATTTAATAGATTGGGAATAGGATCTCTTCCTTGAACAGCTGTTCAATACTATTTGTTTTCAATATGGATTTGGATCAGATACTTCATGGGTTGTGTGCTGATAGGGAAGATATAGCGATCTTTGGTTTGGAAGACACCCCAAGCAACAACCTTAACAATAAAAATAACCCCAACAGTGAGGGGGTCTGTGATTTGGCATTCCGTAACTTGGAAAAAGGTCTGAAGGGCCTTAGAGCCAATATTTCCATTTAAGACTTTTTAAAGCTTACTCACACAAAAATTTGGCACCGAGAGGTCTCCGCATTAAGCTTTGTCCTCTTGTTGGCAGATCTGAACAGAGGCTGACAGAGGAATGGGATGAAGCGTTAAGAATGGGATCAATGGTATTTGTGAAAATTCTAACAGCATATTATGAGAGAACAGTGGATTCCTTGATGTCTGAAGTGAAAGAACTAAGTACGGAATGCCAAAAATATAAATCCAATTCCAAATATTCTGTATGTATTGATAGGCTGTCCAAGGAATTGACCACTTATGATAATATGGTGAAGGAAAGAAAAATCAAAAAATTCACCAGGGATGTGAATGATTATGAGAGGGGTCAACCCTTTCAAATACAAAGGACTGTGAGATTTAAAGATCCGGGATCAAGTATGAACAGAGTCAAATCTAGAAAAAGACCAAGGTCCATTTTAAAACAAAGTGACCAGAGTTATACCAGTGCATCAGGAGAGGAGTCATCTTACACTGACAGTGAGGGGGGTATCATGACACATTCACCAGTTAAAAAGAAAAGTCAACCCCAGTTCCCTTTAGGCATGGCAGGAAATCCCGAGGGGGGAGGAAACACAAGAATAGAAATAAATACAGATTCTATGACAGGATTAGTTCAGGCACTGTTGAATCAATAATTGAACCATTTGACAATGTTTTAAATTTGTCGGACCATGTACTTACGCAAGATCAACACAGTATTCTCAATAAAGGAATGGGTTTTGTCCCTAGCTTTTTTTCAGACCATTATTCGGTTTCTGTGGATGTTATGGAATTTTGTATAAAACTTAATTTATGAATTTTTTTCTCTGACCAGGATCATTTCTCATCTCAAAGATCCACTGATTTTACTTTCAAAAAATCTACTTTTCAAACCCCCATGAACAAACATGTGGGTATTTTTCAGCAAGCCGTATTGAAGGATTTACATTTTCCCCATTATGATACCAATATAGCCCCAGATAACATTACTCCTCAAGAGAGACAGGCCCTTTCTGAACTTAAACAGAATCATAGAATAGTGATCCTTCAAGCAGATAAAGGAGGAGCTGTGGTCATTCTTAATACAGATTATTACATACAGGAAGGCCTCACACAATTGTCGGATACCAACTGCTACATGCATATGGGGATCGATCCAACTAATAGATTCAAACAGGATATTGACCAGTTTCTTAATGAGGCCCTGCAGGAAGGGATTATTTCACAAAAGACGGTTCAACATTTACAGGTTAGTGACCCCCACAAACAGATTTTATATCTGTTGCCTAAAATTCACAAATCCATCACCCATCCTCCAGGCAGACCTATTGTGTCTGGTCATGGATCACTAACGGAACCTTTATCTGTATTTCTAACGCAATATTTGAAGCCATTGTTGTCCTTGGTTAGAGCTCGTATACAGGATACAACTGAATTTCTCAATATCATTGCTGATACTCAACTAGATCCAGACTGGCTAATGTGTACCTTAGATGTGAAATCTTTGTATACCAGCATACCACACTGGGCTGGTCTTCAGGCCTTGGATTTCTGGCTGAAAAAAGCTGAATTATATCCACCAGGATTTAACACCTTATTAATATGTATGTCTGAGCATGTTCTCAACAAAAATGTCTTTTTCTTTCAGGGTGATTGTTATTGGCAATTGAGAGGTACAGCCATGGGCGCCTCTTTTGCCCCAATATATGCCGACTTATTTATGGCTTATTTGGAAGAATGTCTAATTTACGATCCCCTACATAACATCTATTTGGTTGAGATGGACATTTGGAGGCGTTATCTTGACGATTGTTGGATGGTGTGGCATGCGGATGTAGACTACCTGCTGGAATTTGTGGAACATTTGAATAATAACATTTGGGGTATTGAATTTTCTATAACATACCATAAGTCAGTCATTGACTTTTTGGATGTTACTATATATCGTAATGAAGACAACACCTTAAATACCAAAATACATAGGAAATACCCACAATTTAATACTTTACTCCACTCTTCTAGCATGCATCCGCGCCACACCATCCGCAATATTCCTAAATCTCAATATTTACGGATTAAACGCATAAATTCTTCCCTGGTGGATTATGAGGAGGCCCAACAAGATCTAAATAAGAGATTTTTGGATAGAGGTTACTCGAGTTTTGATATACTCACAGCCAGGATCTGGACGGATCAAAAAGACAGAAATGAGTTACTACAATACAAACTGAAGAAGGATGATACATATGATGAGACTGTTAGATTTATTACCACTTTTGGCAAAATCATCAACTAGTTAGGAATACACTTAACAATAACTGGAATATACTATTAGCTAATGACCATCTTCGTCATATATTGGAAAATCAACGTTCCATTTCATACAGGAGAGGCAAAACCTTGGGTACATTATTTTCTCATTATAAACATCAGGACAGTGGGGGTGCTACCTACAGGCAATTGACTATTTCAGGTGATGAATTATTGGGAACCTTCCCCTGTGGCCATTGTACCTCTTGTGGCCAAGTTAATAAACTCAAACAATTCACAAGTGCCAATACCAGTAGGGTATTTGATACTCATGTCTTTGGTAATTGTTCATCTAGTTGGGTGATTTATTTGGCCACGTGCCATTGTCAAGCTTTTTATGTAGGCAAAACTTCACGTTCTTTGAGAATAAGAATAGGTGAACACCATAGTGATATTCGTAATCAGAAACCTAGTAATGCCTTATACCAACATTCTATTAAACACAAATCAGCCAAATTTATGTTCACAATTATTGATAAGATTCAGGGCAATAGACACAATCAGCTTGGTTGGCAAAGCATTCTCAGCCACAAAGAAAGATACTGGATAATACACCTAGGGGCCCTATTCCCACCAGGACTTAATGACCATCTATAGAGAAATATATAGAAAAATACATAATTTATTCATTGGATATATAAATGTCATCAGAGATCAATACTGCATAATCTAGTATTGTATTATCGATATTTATTTAACACCATGCAACTGAATGCTGACTATGTTTATGTTTTTTATTTATTTGATATATGTTAGAAATTATATTTTGATATGTCACCCACCAATCATCCTTTAATGGAGAATTATATGCTGTGTGCATCAAACATCATGTTTGTAAAATATGTTTTCACATTTATCCATGTTTTGGATGATACCACATTCTTATTGGCTATTGCATCTTATATATATTGTGTATTTTCATTGGTGAATATGGTTTTCTTATTGTTCCTCACTGAAGAAGGTATTCACCGAAACTAGTCTAGTCTGAGGATTTGGATTTACTATGGTGTATCTCATGCACCATCCAGCTTGCCAATAAAGCTATTGGAACTGCTTTGCTGGCCCTTGTGTGTTTTTTAACATTGATATCACACCTTATGTACTGTTAACATTCAGCAGCCATAGACGTACATTCCATGTGCATGTGTGTAATGGCTGTAGCCACCTGTTTGCACAAAGGACTACAACAGCTATGCTAATTACAGGTATGTTGTGTGTGTGGCATGTACATACCCAGGGCAGGTACATGTATGTCATATCCATACATGAGGGTGTGTACTGGTGTACAGCAACAGACATCTGCTAATGGTGGAAGGTACTGAGGGCCCCTGGTATATGTACAGCTAACCTGGTCACAGACAGTGGTATCATTGCATTGCATAACACATGATGCAACTGTGTCAGTACATGTGTACTGTCTACAGTTGATGTAGAGCTTAGTACAGTACACAGGTCATGGGTCACATGGTGGTGTACTTGTCTATGTCATACAACTTGAATGGTTGCGTGTTGGTGGTCTGAGGGCATGGTGGTGTCTGCAGTTTACATCCTAGAATTCAGCATGTGACACTGTGCCCTGCACATGGCTTATCTGTGATGCCTTTCATGGGGGTACCAGTCAGTACATGTGAGTGGTGTTTATGTATGTGGGTACACCACTTGGAGTGGTCTGTACCTGTGTTATGGCCCACGCCTGGTTCTGAGGTATATGGTGGTATTGCTAGGTTCTGAGGTATATGGTGTTAGTGCTATTGTGCACTACAGAGACATCAGCCAGGTGTTCCTCACTGCACAGATGTCAGTACTCCCCATTGTTGGATCTACAGTGACCAGCTGTAAATATGGATGCTACACATCTAGCACTGGTTAGCATAAGAAAACAATGCAGTTGTCCTGTAGGTGTATGGGAGTTAACCTGTGTTTAGGACATTTGCCTTGGAATGGCACTGTGTGGGCGGATGCAACTTGGGTAATATCCACACTCCCTTGTATCATGGATGGATGTGATAAGTGACAAAGGCCTGCATACTATCAGCCATGTCATCCCAGAATGACAGCTGATGTTGTGTAAAAGACTGGTGTCAAATATATGTAGAGCAGTGTCCCCACTAACTACTAACACCAGAGCCCATTACAATGTGTTCTTTACGTCTACCTGTGATAGCATGGCCACTGTGGCCCTACGTGTTAAGCATCAGAGTGCATCCCAGTTAGCCCTGTGCTACTAGGAGTATGAGCATGCCCAGTATATCCTTGTGTAGATGGACACATAGTAGTGAATTCCGACCAGCCCTGTGCTACTAAGTGAGTGAGCATGGCCCCTGTGCTACTAAGTGTATGAGCATGCCCAGTATATCCTTGTGTAGATGGACACATAGTGCATTCCGAACAGCCCTGTGCTACTAAGTGTGTGAGCAAGCCCAGTGACACCTTGTGTTGGTTATGTGCCTCTGTGCATGGGCATGGCCATTGTAACCCTGTATAGTGGAAGTAGTCGTCCATTCCACAGATGGGCATACTCCAGGTCAGGATGGATTCCTACTTTAAACACACAGGTTCACAGGTATGTACAACTTAACTGCCAGTATCCCTGTTGATGTCTGCATTCCCAGATGGTCATAATGACAGCCTTGACATGTGTAGTCTGTGCGGTGCGATTCATTAGTATGTAGTATTGTAACAGTAATCTGTAAATAGGCAGGTGATCTATACCCGCCACTGGCGTGTGTGTGTGTGTGTGTGTGTGTGTGTGTGTGTGTGTGTGTGTGTGTGTGTGTGTGTGTGTGTCTGTTCCCACTATCCGGTGGACTCTAAATTGCTTTTAGATTGCCCACACTCCATACATTTCTTATACCCACCGTTAGCAAGGCCGATGATGTCACCCATCTACAAATACACCTCTGGGAGTGCTGTGTCCCAGTAATCTCGGTAGCACGTTCTGTAACTGCGTAATGCTGTAGTATAATAAAGTAGTTAGGTTGGTGTTCTAGTCCCACACTTGCTGTGTGTATGTGTGTGTGTCCCCGATTGCCTGAGGACTGAATAATGCTTTTATACTGCTCACACTCCATACATTTCTGATACTCACCGCTAGCAAGGCCGATAAAGCTGCTCACACTCCATACATTTCTGATACTCACCGTTAGCAAGGCCGATGATGTCACCCATCTACAAATACACCTCTGGGAGTGCTGTGTCCCAATAATCTCAGTAGCACATTCTGTAACTGCGTAATGCTGTAATACAATAAAGTAGTTAGGTTGGTGTTCTAGTCCCACATTTGCCATGTGTGTTTATGTGTGTGTCCCCGTTTGCCTGAGGACTGAGTAATGCTTTTATAGTGCTCACGCTCCATACATTTCTTATACCCACCATTATCAAGGCCGATGATGTCACCCATCTACAAATACACCTCTGGGAGTGCTGTGTCCCAGTAACCTTGGTAGCGCGTTCTATAACTGCATAATGTTGTAGTGTAATAAAGTAGTTAGGTCGGTGTTCTAGTCCCATATTTGTTGTGTGTGTGTGTGTGTGTGTGTGTGTGTGTGTGTGTGTGTGTGTGTTTGTGTGTGTCCGTTTGCCTGAGGACTGAGTAATGCTTTTACACTGCTCACACTCCATACATTTCTTATACCTACCATTAGCAAGGCCGATGATGTCACCCATCTACAAATACACCTCTGGGAGTGCTGTGTCCCAGTAATCTCGGTAGCGCATTCTGTAACTGCGTAATGCTGTAGTGTAATAAAGTAGTTAGGTCGGTGTTCTAGTCCCAGATGTGCCAACTGTGTGTGTGTGTGTGTGTGTGTGTGTGTGTGTGTCTGTCTGCCTGCATGAGACAAGTGTAGTGCTTTGTAGTATTCGCTGTAGCACGTGCCCTAAACGCATGTTGCTGCAGTGTGGTATGGTAGGGGGTTGTATACAGGACATGGCAAGTGTGTGTTTCCCTGTCAGAGCCTCTGTAGAGGTGGCCATGATTGTCTTAACATTGGACATGTTTGGGAGCGGGTTTTGTAGTTTTCCTATATAGTATCCGTATTATGACACATTGGCCACCTCACGACAAGTACAGTTGTCAGTCAGCCATGGCACTGTGTTGGCAAGCCATACCTATACATCTGGCAAAAGGGCTGGTGAACTAAGTATGCAGCCCTACTAGTACCTGGTATATGTCCCGCACCCATGTGCCATGCACATACAACCTTGCCTGGGATATCCCAATATGTTGCTACTAACATGCCCATTGAGGACAGATAGTAGGCATGGTGTGACTGCAGTGGCCTGCAGAGGACATGGCACCCTGTACAGCAGTACAATAGGCACATATATGTGGACATTGTGCCTTCACTATGTTCCACACTGAATGACCGCAACATATGGGGTGCCATCATATGTGATCCACTAAGGCCAGACAATGCTGTACACATGTGCCCTGTATGGACCCATGCCACTGACACCACAGAATACCTGTCCATTCTATCCATGTAGGTGCAAGGCCAGCCTGCTCACTATAAGCAGGTTTTGCCACACGAGGCCAGTATTGGCATATCAGGGTATAACAGGCTGTGTACACTACATGTGTCTGCCAAGCCAGGTACACCTGTACATGTCACTGTACAGTATTGTGGGACATGCACATCCCAGGCAATGTACATGTGAAGGACTATCAAACACAGACACGACACGCATTGCAAAGCTATGGCCCTACACATTGGTAATCAGGATGTCAGGCCAGATAATGCAGTACCCATCTGTGTGGGGCATTGCAGACACTACACCCCTGCACTGCACACCATTGTCGGGTGATGCAATGGCAAGGATTACTCCTCACCCAGCCTTGTTCAGCCATCTTGCACAGCCAAACACTGCACACCCATGGAGCAATGCATACCTGCATGACAGTATTGGCACCCTGTGTCTGTGTGTGGGTTGTGATGCTCCCAACCACAGTCACTCCCAGTATAAGCCTTGTCGGCATACCAACAGTTGTCAAGCACTTTCACATGACCTAGCCCATAGAACCTCCAGATATCCCCTGTGGTGCATGTGGTCCTATGCATTACTGCAGTATAGCAAACTAAGTAGTTACATTGTGTATTTGCCACCCTGGCAAAGGTGTCAATGCGTGTCCATTAGAGTGTGGTTGTGGTGACAATGGCATCAGTACACGTGGACTGACATGTGTGCCTCACCTAATGTATGTCTACTATATCTGTTGCAGATGGTATTCACTCACCTACACACATGTCATTACAGCACTGAAACATGCCGCCTCTGTGGCACATGTAGTAACGTCATGCACATGTAATAGTAATGAGTAGCCAGGGGTTTGCCCCTGTACTATTCAGCGTGTGGCAGATGATGCTTATGGTTAAGTCTCCAAGCCCTTCCCTGGTGTACATTGCCTGTCCCGCACACGCACTCTCTGGTGGATGTGAAGGTGTACACCTGCACAGCAGCAGCATGTGTATTGTAACAGATGGAAATGGTCAGGTGATGGCCTCTGCACCTATTGCAGTCCTCCTCTAGCTGATTGCATTTGGTACAGTTGTGATGGTGTTCCCATAGCCATCCACATGATAAACACAGTACACTATCTAGGGAAACATGTTATTATCTAGCCATGATAGTCGCTGTGAGTAGTACCTGGATGTGGTGTTCTGACACGGCATTGCAGATGATATCTGGATGTACCTCAATCATTTTCCACAGTGGGAAATAGCCTAATGACAGGAGGGTGATGTGCCACACAACTACAGCATGTAAGTGCAGCTATGCTGCATTGAGACTACTGCCTGTTTAACATGTATGTGGTAATGGCTATTCTGCATGTTAAAATACAGACATGACAGTACTCTGTTCATGAGGGAACCCCATATGTTGGGCCATCTTTGAACAGGTCAGTGTGTGCAACCATTTGTTTCCTGTGTTACACACTGAACACACTTCTGTGCACAGCAGAAGCAGGGTATGGGGATTGCAGACAGTACATGATGATAGGGATGTGTTACTGCCATCGCATCCCTGACTGGACATGTGTCACATGAGACAGTAGTATGACTGACACTGTTTGGGATTCCCAGTGACAAGCCAATGATGGGCAACTGTTAATAGCTGCGGTCACACGTCTACTACACATTGTACAGTTGCCATGCGGTATATATGCATGTGTTGTGCTCCCTCTGCAAATATATACCATCTGTTGTGTTGGGTTGCTGGTGATATCTTTGCATACTGTCGTAGGTAATCCTGTATGATGTTGTCTATCACTAAGCCATATGTGGGTTTAAAACGCAACACCATAGGCTGAATGGGTTGGTAGGTCCCGGCAGATCCTCCTGTCCCACTTCAGCTGACCATGGCACTGGGCACTAGCACATCTGGGGCCCAGCCATTAACATCAACCTTTGTTGGCTCTGCACCAGCTTCTGGTGGTACCACCACTGAGGATGGAGTATGTCCCCCTTGGGAGTGGGACCAGACATGTACATATCTGCTGTTGTGCGGTGCCGGACATGTTGCGTAGGTGGATCCCTAAGGGGTTACGAAGCCAGATACGCTAGTTCAAGGGCGGAGTGTCACATTTACAGGGTGATGCTGCCCCTCCTGGACAGCCACCAGCACTGCCTTCTTTGTAGCTGTGTAGGTGAAGCGGCAGTTGCCCATGGCTGGAGACCTCCATCCCACTGTTCCCATGGGCTTTTGAATGCCGAAGACCCATCCCCATCCAGGGTGTATCCTCCCCACATGTGTCATATACCAACCCTGTATGCTGTCATTTCTGTGCTCCTACCTATTCTCCACAGCCATACCTACAATCCTTCCCCAGCATCTGACCCTCACCTACGGACACATAAGGCCATTCGGCTCCTAGGATCTGCCCTATACATAGCTGTCCATTACACACATGTGCCCACTGGACACATGAAACCTTTGTAATATGCATCATAACATACTACTGTTATCCTCACCACTGTCCCTCAGGCACATGGTCCTGGAATGCACATCACTCCTACATGGTCCAAGTACACATGAGGAGGATGACCCCAATGTACACAAAACACTACCAGTCCCTCTATGGTTACCCCATTTAAATTTATCATGATGATAATGTTGCACACAGCACATTGCAGGAGTACTGTTCACACATAATGATTGGACAGGTACTGTTGTGTTAATGTACATTACATGCACAGAGTGATGTATACGGCCAATGTACAACTATTTGCGTGTATGACTGACACATGTCTGTCTGAGGGAGTCTTGTGATCACATAGAGTAACACCACTACATAATACAGGCATTACTGGTGTTTCCCGTTTCATTCGTTTGTAATGCTTTGTTGCCACATGGTATGTCTCTGATACATCTCTATATATGTATGTACCTATATGCTGGACATAAACACTCACATGTACAGCTACATGATGGGATATATTCCTATACTGTTAAATGACTGCGCTGTATGATATCCTCTGGTTACAGCCTCTTACGCTCGATTAGCCTCTACATTGCTTAACCAATGCAATACCCGCATACTGGTAGCCAAACACGCTTACACCCGCTCGATTCTGCACTTGCTAATGCACTGACATTGGTGCTTGCATCTGTCACTCACACCCCTTGGTGTGAGCGAGGACCACAATATTACCTTGTGATGCCTATTACATCGTACTACATGACTCCAGTATCGGGATTGGCCACCCATTAGGCGACGGCATTGCGTTCGACTGTATGGAATCAGTGGCCTATCCAGTGAAACAATCATATTTGTGAGTACCTCATACAATGTGCTCCCACCTTGTGATGCCTATTACATCGAAATACATGAATACAGTATTGGAAATGGCTGCCTATTAGGCGACAGCATGGTGTTCGACTGTACAGAATCAGCGGCCTCTCCGGAGAATCATTCATATTCCTGTGTTCCTCTTAGGCATACCTTGTGAGGGCTATCACATCAGACTACATGACTACAGGCATATCCGGCCATAGGCATAGGCCAACTAAGTGGCAGCCTAGTGCGCCACTTTAGTGGGGGCATTTTACCAGTATTTATTTGGTGTAGGTAGACCAGGATGGGGGCACTGGGTGGTGTGATGTGGGGTGCTGTTGTGCCCTCTGCCTAGGGCACCAGTTGACCTAAGGCCACTCCTGACTACAGTATCAGGAATGGCTGCCCATTAGGTGACTGCATGGTGTTTGACTGTATGGAATCAGCTACCTGTCCGGTGAATTATTCATAATTGTGTGTTCCTCCTACAATCTGCTCCCACCTTCTAATGCCTATCACATCAGACTACATGACTACAGTATCGGGAATGGCTGCCCATTAGGCAATGGTATGGCATTTGACTGTACAGAATCAGCGGCCTGTCCAGTGAATTAATCATATTTGTGTGTTCTGCATACACTCTGCTCCCATCTGGCTGATACATGGGAACCAAGACCCCACATTACAAATGAGTAGTTGGGTTGTGGTAGCCACATCCGTCAGACGGGTCATACTACCGCATACCTATTATAGGTTTGCCACCTTCTCAATTGGCCAAGGTAGGACTTTAGGGTTACCACCTGTCCCACTTTGCGAGGGACAGTGCGAAAATAATCAAGACATAACACATGTCCAGATTACAGAACATTATTATATTCGACGTTTCATTAATAATTGCATACAACAGTTATTTTATACATGACACTTATGTATGTTATGTGAAGTAGCATAAGCAATTAAAATGCAACTAGATAATGCTTTTATTTGTGCAAATAAGTGTAATCCTGTACTATGCATGGCTGTTGATATGTTTAGTCCTGGAATGTCTGACATTTATACAGAACATGTCCCACTCTGGCCATTTGGAAAGGTGGCAACCTTATAGGACCTGTATGTAGAGATGTCAGACTTTGCAGGGCAACACACCCACAGCCAGTAGAAAGGGGTATACTTCGCTGTTTTGCCTACATAAAAGGTCACTCTTGTAGCATTATAGTTGCTTATACTGTTACCTATAACATTTAGGTGTTTCAGAGGAACATAATTGTTTTATGCTACTACTGCAGACAATATAGATAGTCTTTGCCCTAAATCACAGGATATTTGCCTTAATTACAGTTATTATGCAGGACACAACTGCCCACAGGGGAGTGTCCCTCGCAAAGGTGGACAGGTGGTAACCCCAAACCTATTATTCTATCAACTTTCTAAGGTAGTCGGTGGAACATGCGCTTTCTCTCACTATCAGACCTCTCATACGAATGGGGAAGAATAAACACTGAATCAGGAACACTGCATAACGACCTCAGGGACACATTTAGAAGGTTGGTGCTATTAACCTGACACATTGATGGACACAGAGCACATATGTATTCATGCACATTATCTGAGGTGCATGAAGTTTATGACTCTTACATGTTGTCATTATTCATTACGTGTATTCCGCCACCTTTCATCCTAATATCACTAGTTCTAGGATGGTTTAGTTGGGACTGTGTTAAGATTCTGATTCGTAATAATGGACTTCCCTGGTAATCGGGGACAGTTCAATGATATGCTCCCCATGTATTCCCCCAATGGTTTACGGACTGTCCAGTAGAAGTCCTCTCGTATGGGTGTCTGCTATAACCACATCGGAATATTACTTACACCCACAGGGCGGACCTAATACGTGTCTGCCAGCCAACACCTGCACGTCTAGCCCCATAATCGCATACCCATAGTTCCCCCGCCTGCCACTACTCTGCAGCACTCACCCTTACTGTGGATGCTGGTGGATGCAGGTGGGATATGAACACACCCCTACACACTGCCCACTCTCCCCGTGTCGGGACACATGTCATATGTTGTGTCAATCCATGTGTTATCAGGCTTGCACACCTTACTGTTCCATGTACAGCTACATCCTGGTTGTAACTGTGTTACTCCCATTGGCTGAAAGCACCAAATTTTTGGTGTCGAGCAAGGGACATCGCTGTCCATGTTTAAAGTGTAGACCTTGTAGATCTCTCCCACTGGTAGTTTCCTGATGGTGGTCTGGGAAACAGTGTTGTATTTACCTTTACTGCATGTCTGTATGTCTCACCGGCCTAGCTGGGGGGGGGGGGTGGTAAGTAGACGTTTGTTGAGTGGACCTCCCACCAACATATGCCCAGTCTAAACATGTTACCCGTAACTGCTGTAACATAACCTAAGTATATTTACTGTAACATATATATATCTATTTACATTAATATATACAGACATATCTGCGTATGTATTCATACATGTATATTCATATCTTGCTGTTTTATATATATATATATATATATATATATATATATATATATATATCTATATATATATATATATATATATATATATATATATATATATATATATATATATATGTATATATATATATATATATATATATATATATATATATATATATATATATATATATATATATATATATATATATATATATATATATATATATATATATATATATATATATATATATATATATATATATATTTATATATATGTACATCAGTGTGTCAATACATTCCCTGCTCATACGCACTTACACATGCGTAATGGTGTTTATAAGCTTCACCAGCATACTAGTGCCTTATTCATTATAATACCGACACACTCAAGTTATCTTGTGATTGGTATGTAGCACGTTATACAGCAGACAGATGTCACTATATGTTCATGTACGGATTACTGATGGTAACTGGAATGTGATAGTGTGATTCGACCCGTCCCTCTTCTGCACAGCCTATTATTCCATGTACTGTCGATGTTTGTATGGGCATATTCCTATTATTTATTTCAACAAATGGAATGCATGTGTTACAGAATTTGTGCATCAACATATATTGTTGTCTGCATGTGAGTATGCATATATACCTATTACGACCTAGCTGACCTCCATGGAGCGGTCCATTAGAACCAGCCCATCCAACCCTGGCACGCCTGGATCCATAATTGCATACCCATAGTTCCTCCACCCCACCCGTGTTAAATTTACACGAGTAACATCCATTATCCACTTGATATCGCAGACATGACACACCTTACACATTTCCCTCTCCAGAGCTTTTGGAGCCCTACACACATTCTGTCCCATCTCGTTTATTCACAGGGTCTCCCGCCATGTATATTTGCACATACGTGCCTTTCCTGGGGTTATGGAATACGGCCTTTTGCGCTTTCCAATTTTTGGAGGTCCCAGCATGGGACTACATTTCGTCTGTGCATTAAGTAGACCTAGCATTTCAACGATGTTACTCTCACTGGTAATACCCTGCCTGTGGTGTGAGTAATGGTGCTCTGCTCACTCCTGGTCAGCTTTTTATGACATACGCTGAAAGCACTTTCTAATACCAACATTGCTCTTGATTCCCTTCACATCCCTTGTGTATGCTTTACTGTTACAACATCCATTCTTTATATATATATATATATATATATATATATATATATATATATATATATATATTATATATATTTCTCATGTATAGATACATATCTATACACACATATGTGTGTGCGTGTGTGTGTGTGTGTGTGTGTGTGTGTGTGTGTGTGTGTGTGTGTGTATATATATATATATATATATATATATATATATATATATATATATATATATATATACATAGATATAGATAGATATAAGTGTGTGTGTATATATTACATCTGTACATACAAACATACATTTACTATGCTGGTAGCTGCTTACACCCATGCAGGCACTCATCTATGCTTACTGTGCATTAAATATGTTTACTGTCGCTTATTTGTGCTTATTTGTACCATATACATTATGACAGTACCACTTTGATTGAAAGGATCTGGTTAATAGTTCCATGCGATGCACACTTTCACCTTTACATGTTTAAATGTCGGCTTTACAGCAGAGCAACATTCATTCCACAAGGAAAATGATATGTGCTATTGTCGACCTTGAAACTTGAATGCCTTTTCGTTAGGCAGATGCTCTAACCACTACACTATTAGTGTTCTGCCTCATTTATATGTATACCCATGGTGCATAGTTACCCGAACACACGCCTCATCACTTCACTTACACAGCAGGCATCCATTTACCTGTTGGGAAAAATGTACTACTACACATGTGCCATTCCCTATTCCCTACTGCTCTGGACTCGTGCCGCATGTTGACTCACTCGAAGGATATTCAGACCTCTACAGCCTATAGTCCTGGCACATACATGTGTTCGATTGTCAGGGTGTTCATATGATCTTCCGGGTTTAGGCTTGTCCAACTGGGGACCGGACTGCCCTGTACCTACTTGAAAGTCAGACTTAGCAAGGGGAGATCATTTGTTCCACTTTTAGCATCCTACCTGTGGTTAGGGATGCAGAGGTGTGCTCACCTATGGCCATCCTGATATATAACAGCACTAACTATTACGAGGAATTCCTATATTGTGACCATGTTCATTCTTCATATCTACATATATATATATATATATATATATATATATATATATATATATATATATATATATATATATATATATATATATATATATGTGTGTGTGCACATATATATGTGTGTGTGTGTGTGTGTGTGCGTGTGTATGTATATATCGGGCTATACATACACATGCATATACACCTACATGCTCATTTACATTTCCCATACCGTTGAATCACCACCACCTACCGTTGCGCATACACGCTTGCATACCCACTTACATCTCGGGTTGCCACCTTTTCATAAGGCCAAAGCGAGGCATTTTCGGGACACACATCAGACATTACAGGCAGACACATACCCATGGTCAGTACAAAGGTTAGAAGTGTACTTATTTGCTTAAATGAATGCTTATTCTTGTAGCAGTTCGTTTGCTTCATCTGTTTCTTGTAACTTTGAGTATTTTAGATAAATAACTATTTTATGCAACTGTTACATGAAATATGGGACATATTTCCTACAATCACAGGACATTTACCATTGTATTATATTTGTTCTGGGCACAACTGCCCAAAAAGGGAATGACCCTCACAAGGTGGGGCAGGTGGTAACCCTACTTACATTTGCTTTACAGTGCCTTAAGCACCCTGTATCCGACTGCCACTATGCAAATGTGTAAGGTATATATTCCCGATAATGCATGTGGGGAGATGTGCATCACAGTCAGGTGTTTAATCCCGGGTCGTAGGTTCTGCAGGACCGGCTGGAGGCTGAGCAGTCTTGTGGACAACTACTTCTCATACAACTTGTGTCCAGATGTATACAGGACTGGACATCGTGTCGTGACACCAAGTCTAATGTTTAGAACAGATACATATCCCATGCGGGATATCCAAAAATTGTGGGGACCGACAACCATCTTTGCTTTATGGCTGTAAGGTAGGGTTATACATGCAAGGGATACATAGTTTGCAATCCTGAGACTGCCTAGGGTGAGACTGCATACTTGGTATGGGTATGGGTCATTATGTGCAGATATGGCCGCGCCTATCTAGCAGCCCAAGTATGGCTTGTTTTGGTGGACGTTCAGTTGGGGGGGGGGTGTGCTGTGAAAGGGGTGATGGGTATTCAATTATCTATCCAGGTGTGTTGGGGTTGGATGGCTCAGTTTAGGCCAGACCATTATTTGGGTATGTGCCGGTAACGTTTCTGTACATGTGTATTGCACATTTTAATGTTCCCATATTTGTGGGATTGTATTACGGATGTGTATATTTGTTCTTTGGTTATCATCCTGATTCACCCACTGCTCCCTCGTAGACCTCCAATTCACTTATTGTGCATCCAACCCAGTCTCCCCTTGACGAATTATTACATTACCCATTACCCCCCACCCCCATATTCCACAAACAACATTCATCCCTTCTCTAGTTGATGGCCCATGGCACAGTCAACAGAACACATTGCGTACACTACATATCTCTGGGATCAATATGGTTGTGAGGTCTACACTAACATTTCAGATCATCCACATGCTGTACTTCACGCACATAGGTACTCGCAAATACTTATCTTTCATGACATGGTAGGTAGACCCGGGTAATACCCATTCATCTATGGGCCATCCTGACAAGGACGACTTGGACCGCGAATGGGCAGATATTGGGTGAATGCTCTGACCATTGGTAGGGTTGTCACTTTTTCATATGACCTGGATGGGACATTTTTGTGGCACACATCTGAGTTTACAGGCCAACACATACCCATGGTCATTACAAAGGATAGTACTTTAGTCTCATGCCTACATATAAGCTTTTATTGTTGTAGCGGTGTAGTTGCTTATTCTGTTTCATTTACTTGTTATTCTGTTTCTTGTAACATATAGGTATTTTATATACGGACATACATACTGTATGGGACTATTACATAACATATGGGACATAATTATGTCCTACTATCGCAGGACATTTCACATTTATTATGATTTTGGTATGGACACACCTGCCTAGAGGGGGACTGTCCCTCACAATGTAGGACAGGTGGTAACCCAAACCATTGGGCAAGGCTTGACAATTGGTGGCGCACTAACATGATGCGTTTCACTTCCACTTGGTATAACTAGCGACGCTACAATGGAATACAGGCACAGGGCTTTAAATATCTTTGTTCGAGGGATGGGGACTCAATATTCAGCTACGTGCCTTTGTGTTTACTTCTTATTGTGGTGTTCGCAATGATGTCTTGTATGCTTTGCATACATTTCAGTATCCATGGACACTGACAGGAGTGATTACTATTAGAAGCAGGCTGTACTAGTCAGCATTTTAGGTTGTGCGTATGCAGCCAACATGATCATGCCTCCGTGCAGCTCTTGAACACGCCCCCTGCACTCGTACACGTTTCCTATGCATGTGGCCGTTACGGCAGCGTGCCTTCATTAATATGCATGTGGTGCTGCTGCGCCATCTCTATGCCGCACGGTCGGCGCAAGGCTAATGCCGTCCTTGCTCCGAGCTTCATGAATCCTGGGGACTGTTTTTTGATGTCAGAGAGAAATTTATGCCAAAATAGCATTGAAAAGTCTCAGTGAGCAGCACGTGCAAAATATCTAAAAACAAATATGTAGCTTCCATTTCTTTTCAGAACAAAATAAACAAAAATATAAAAAAATGAATATATAATGGTGTAATTCAGACTTCAAAGGAAAATAGTTGAACTTTAGAAACATTGGTTATGTGGCCGTACTATAGTTGCTTAATTAGCACTATTGAAGTACTATGTGATTTGGCACAAAGCTGTCTAACAATATAATAAAATACAGTTAGTGCAATGGTAATTAACTAAATAAAGATGCACTGGCAAAAATCACAAACCACATACAAAGGAGCATTCACAAGGATGGTCACTTGACATGAAAAACTGATTGGCGTGCATATAGCTCTCCAGTGACTATAGGTGCTCACATGCATGAAGTCACACTGCTGTTAGAACTGCTGGGAATCATAGCAAGGAGCTTACAGCAACAACACTACCAATTTATTGTCATTAATGGGAAGGAAATGGTGCATTGGACAGTCAAAAACAGGAAAATAGCAAGCAGAGGAACACACTAAAGGAAAGCAAGAAGAGAAGAATGAGATGGGGGTGTGAAACGGGTATTTTTTTGTGGGTCAGGTGCCAATTTTTTTAAGAAGAAAAGAGGGGAAAGGAAGTAAATGGAAGGAGTTAGCAGGAAAGTGGGTATAAGGATGGTAGTGGAGGCAGACAAACAAACACAGAACACGGACAAATACCAACACAGAAAGTGCAGATGCAATAGGAGGGACCAAAAAGGAAAGACAGACAGAGGGAAAGACAAATGATGATGGAAAGACTGGACAACACATTAGGCAGATAAATGAAAGATAAGGAAGGGGTTACACCACAATGGGAAATAGCCTGATTTGACAGCTGCCTTTTATGTTGCCCAGTGCTACACCCAGCTTGAGGCCCAAGTACTGGTGGTCCAGTGGGCAGGCCCAGGCAGTGGTGTGACTCTGCCAGTAACACAAAGACATTCTCTAAGTGGTCAGTGTCAGTTTCAATCTGATAGTCCACCATCAACTCTTGCTCCATCTCTTGCTGGGTAAAATATCATAACTTACTGATATTACCCAAGAGAGGAAAACAACACCCATCTTCATGGCAGACCACCAGATGGTAACACAGTACCCCCCAGGTCTCTACTCTTTGGATGATCTTTGTCATCCTCTGGAGAGTATGTCCTGAAGGCAGGTGAATATCCAGCTGGGTACAGTAGGGCAGGTTAATGATGAAGTGACCATGGCCACACAACACTTATGGTTGTAGCAGATACTGCATAAAATAATGCCATAAATGGAAAGGAATAAAACAATTAACATCAAATAAACATAAAGCAAGGATAGTGAGAAAGTTAGAGACACAATTAACTAGTGTCTATATAATAGTATCAATTATGAATGTACCTGGAGTTATGTAAGCAATGGCAATGTAAAGCATAGGTCTGACCTGCCAGACAAAAGGGTAGAACTGCAGGCAGGGTGCCAGAAGGGGTAGAA
This sequence comes from Protopterus annectens, assembly GCF_019279795.1. Lineage (NCBI taxonomy): Eukaryota > Metazoa > Chordata > Ceratodontiformes > Protopteridae > Protopterus > Protopterus annectens. The sequence continues at coordinate 98,788,818 of NC_056733.1, forward strand.
GGGCATGGATTTGGGGAAGTTCACCTGTGTATATGTGAGAGAACAATGCATTTGGTCCAGTGCACAACTGCAGAGCTGTGGAATATGTGGAGGGACATGCCCATTGCAGTGTTGGACATGGAAGGATGTAACAGTCATGACCAACTGTATGGATACCCGCAGGGCAACATGTGGACTATGTCAGAGAAACACATTAGCAGCTGCCAAAGCAGTCACCTGAATCTGGACACCATTCATCCACTGGCACTCACATACTGTCACCTATGCCAACCTGCAGTGCACTACAGGATATGTTAGAATGGCACACATAGTGTATGCCATTTAGATCTGTCACTGCCATGAGGCTTGGAACAGGCAGTGCATGCAGTATATTGGGCAATCAGTCAGATGCACTCTGTATGGATGGCAGGGCTATGCAGTAGTGGCCATAGCAATGTAGGATACCAAAGCCAAAGGTGTGTAGTAGAGCGAGACACATGGAATATTGGATGGATGACCAGAGGCAGACTACCTGATACACTGAAAATCTCACACAGGTTTGATGGGCAGGACAATGTGGCCTGCATGTACAGCTCAAATGTGTTAGGAAGTGTGCAGTCTTGCTAGGTGAGGTTTCCACCACTAGCAAAAATATACTAAAACACACTTCTGTTGATATGATAACTATATAATAGTTTATTATCACTGGGATATGCTTACCTCTGCATCTAAAGAGTCAGGAGGCTGTTATCTATTTACCAAGGAGATGAAAAACATAAAAAATGGAAATCTATGTAAATCACATGTCCTGCATTTTGCAGGGCAGTTATTATTATATTAAATTAAAAAGCAAATGTTGATGTGCTCCCCTTGGACTTTAGGGTGGGTACTGTAATGTGGTTGTACTAGATATTACAAGCCAACAGCCTAACATACGTCTCTCTTCTCATTCATATAGGAAAATGGCTACAAAAGAAAAAAAAGTGATGAAGAACTTTTCCCAGGCAGAGGTAGACATCTTGCTTTAGGCCTACAGTAAAAATGGTCAGCAGATCCATAGTTGCACAAGGAAATACTGTCAATGTCCATATCAGATCACAAGACCAAGTATGTTATAGTATCATTGACATGATCTGTCATGACTGCACCAAAGCAACCAAACCTGCAGAGGAGAGAATGGCTATGAGTGGATGTCTTCCTATACAGTCATCTCTTACAAATGCAGAGTATTCCTGGAATCTCTGTCTGAGGTGAAAGATCACTATATCATAGCCAACAGAGGACATGACATTGAAGCAGAATTTTCCCCACCACCATCACTAGTGTCAGTTTGTGGTGCCTCTTGTGGGTATACCCTTACATATAGAGCTTGTACTGTGACATCTCACCACCTGAACCAGGTACACAACTGACATGGTCTTGTCATCTCTTCAAGCACCCCAGGGAATCAGAAGCTGTGTTAGTCTGCATAAAGTATGTGCATTGATCTTTTTTGAATGCCAATCTTTTTTACAGCTATAGAATCACTGAAATTTGAAATGGCACAAAGCTGCACTGATACACTGGCAGGATTTTTGTGTATTGCACCTACCACATGAATATTGGCATGCTTAATAAAATGTACTTATTTGAGAATGATGATCAAAGAAGCCACAGCATGGGGCAGTCTAGGGCCATAGTGCCACTGTCACGCTATGGGTACCCTGGCAGGCATATTACCACCCCCTTCCAGAGAAACAGTTCCATTGCCTATGTAAAGTGATGCCACACAATAAAAAGATAATGCTGGACAGATAGATGTCAACAGACAAACCAGCCTAGGTTGTACCCTCATTTCTTGAATCACACTCAGTAAGGGTGCTGGTAGCTACTATCAGTGTGGGAATAGTAGTAGGGGCCAGCTTACCAATGGTAGGCAATGTCTGATTTCTGACCTGAATGTCTCCATAACCATTGTACAATAAATGTACAGGGTGGTCATGCAGACACAGGCTGATGCCACTGTAGCCATTGCAGCCTGAAGAGCACACCACCTTGTCTGTGTCTAGATCTAAGAGAGGTAGCATTATGGACAGATGCTGTGGGGAGACTCTATCCCCCAGGTGCCTTTGTGCTGCCATACACTATGAACTAATCTCTTTCACCTCCAGTATAGGCACAGCAGACTCATTCAACACCCTGTGCCAATACCACAAGCCAGCTACTACCTCAGGTAGCTCTTCAACTGCAAAACAATAAAAAAATTACTTCACTATAATATAATATAATATAATATAATATAATATAATATAATATAATATAATATAATATAATATAATATAATATAATATAACCATTGGATTATTACATTTGCATCCATCCTTACCTTATGCAAAAAAAAAAATGGATGATAGATGGTTAATTATGCACTTTGCTCCAGGGCAATTGCCTCATAGCTATGCTTCTGACCTCTAGCAGGGAAACCAACTGTAGGATTGCCAAGAGGTGTTCCCACTCCAGCTGTGTGATGTCCTGCATGCCTACTAGCAGTTCTGATGGTGCTCTAACCCACCATGGATATACATGCAGAGGGGATGAATACACTGAACTTATCTCTGGCATGGTTCACTGTTCACATTCATGGAGCACATCCATCCTCTGTGCCAGCTGTGGATCATGATGATGGCATTCCTTGCATGTGATGCCTCTATGGAAGTAAACATTCAATGCATATACCTCCAGAGGGCACCTAGTACCTATTAAGATTCACATGCACAGCACAGCAGTGTCTGCATGGACTGAATCTGCCCATATGCAATTTAACCAATCCCCTTCCACCTCTATACAGGTACTGAACACTGAAGACACCACCCATCACTGTACAGTCTTTTAGGCTCATCTCTCTCTCACCAGGCCATGACACACTTGCAAACACACATAATTAAAACTCCCCAACACAGTGTTCATGTGCTCACTACCAACCTCTTTCACCATGCATGTCCCTACCTGTGCATATGATGATAATTGTTCCTTGCCCTCATTGCTCTGTTACCAGGGAAGTGTGTCTAATGCACAGTATAGCCAGTCTGTGCATGGAATACCATGACAGTTTTTAGTATGAAAGGTTTGGCAATAAAATCATCCTGCAATGCTAAGAATGATGACACCCCTTTTTGCAGCAACTGACAGAAATGTCTTCTAATATATACATGTCTACTATTGCTGATGCTACCTCTGTATAGTATAGTACAGTGGTGGCTGGTGACTTCAAATCAAAGTGGGGCGGCAGGAGACAGCTGAATGGGTGGGGCCAATGGGCAGGGGTGTGGCCAACTAGAAAGGGGAGGAGCTATGCTCAAAACCACAAAAACTGGAACTTTAATTAAATACGCTGCCCTGGGTGCCAAGCCGTCATTATGAGTCTCCAATAAAGACAAATTAAGTGTAGAACAAAAACACATATTTCAATGCATTGGCTGCATGACAGCTTACTTAATATCTAGATGGAAACAAAAAGGTCGCAAGGCATAAAAAAAATACTTTTTAAATACATTACTGGAATGCAGTCAAAGTCAAGTATAAGAAAAACAAGAAGCACTCAACTCAAACCACATTTCCTTGCACTGCAGTTCTAATTATAATTTATATTTAGCTTTATTAAAGTACCAAGTAACGTGCTGAAAGTAGCAATCTCTGTGATATCCCCACTTGTAAAAATGTTTCTTATCCAAAAGAGACCTGCTGCCTGACAACAGCTATCTACTTGTTTCATGGGAAAAACATAATCAAAGTAAGAAATGAACAGCAAACAAGAAACAAGCTTAAGATAAATTGCTTAAAGGATTACTGCACAGGTTATGGACCACACATGATAGATTGGCATTCTATTTAGTTTACGGGTAAAGCCTGCAAAGATGACTGCAAGTCTCCAACAAAGGTAATAAGCTTCTTAAAATCCTATAATCCTGTCCTTTATTACAAATACTGTCATATGCATTTTAATGTAAGTAGTCTCTGCATGGCAACAACAAAAAGGATTTCAATTTTGGTAATTCTTTAACAGTATGCTTATTAAAGCTTACTTGCATCTTACAATCTCAGACAAGCTTACCTGATGGTCATGAAAGCATTGCTACTTAAACACAGAGCAATGGGCACTTTCTGAATAATAAGAAGCATAAATCAACAGTATAAAAATATGACAGAAAACCAGAACATTCTGCAAAATCAAGCAAGGACAGATGAAAAGCCACTGTAGTACTTGTGTCTACCTTGGATGGCGGGATATTCTGCAGATTTACACTGCATAATTGCTCCTTGCCTTGCTTGGACACATCCAGAGTCACTACATGGGGGAGTGGGGTGCAACAAGTGTGTCACAATTTGAAATGTCTCTGGCTGACTGTGATGTCCCTGACACATTTGTCATACCTCTCAACCTCAGAGCAACAAATCTGGACAAAGCCATACATAGAAGTTGGACAAAGGCCCAAAATAAGGACAATATTTAAATATTGCTCTTATAAACTTTCTAATAAAATAGTAGGTCTTGCATTAGTATGAATTTTCTGAAGGGTATGAAATCTGAAACTCAAATGTCCGTCATTATTTTCTAACTTCATTCTTTAATGATTTGCCTTTAATTTGCCAGAAAAACACAATTTTATGAAAAATGGACCAAAAATGTAATGCAAAAATATAAAGTAGCCACACAGTACAGCTGGGAACCTGTTAAAGAAAGGACACTTTTTTAATATTTGTACTGTTAACTTGAGCAGCTGACAAAATAAACAAATCTACATGCATTTCTGAAATAAAAGTAATCTATAACTCTGATTTTTACAGTTATTTATTAATTGTAAATCCTCCAGGTTTTCTTCCAAAATTGCCATTTTGTGGAGGGATTATTAGAGGGAGAGCAGCATTTTGAGCCAAAATCGGGGACAGTTGAGCGGTTTGGATATGTCTAATTCTATAATGCAATTTATTTGCACATACCTCTCAACCTGTTAATGCAGGAAATCTGGATAAGGCCAAATATACTGGGGGAACATACAAACAGTACTAAATATTGCTCTTGTATAAACTTAGTTGATAGAATAACAGGTCTTGCTTTAGCATGCATTTTTTGAAGGTTATAAAGTCTGAAACTCAATGTCTCATTATTTAGTGACTTAATCCCTAAATGATTTGCCAGAAAACCACACATTTTTGAGGAACAAATCAAAAATAAGAAGCAAAAATCTATTCATTCTGTGAAAATATGGACAGTTGAGAGGTATAGTTCAGCCGGTGCTGTCTCTGAGTTTGCCACCCTTCACCCTCACAAAATCATGGTCGAATGGAGCCTCCCCCCTGCAGCCATTCCAATGTCCCATTACTTGGCTATTTCACCCCATTGACCATAAACACTGTAATGTGCATATTGCTTTACTTCTACGATGATTTGGATTTCATTTGAAAGTTTTCTTTTGCATTTTACAGCACAAACTCTAAGACATCTGCTAAACAATGCAATGCAGTCTAACAATGAAAATAGTGTTAGCATTAAAACATTTTGCCCTTGAAACTCACATTCATTGAAACAGCATTGAAATCCATATTCAACGAAAATACATTTGGCGAGTATAAAGATTAACTTTGGGCTGTTTTCAAATGATAGGCCCCTTGCACACAAGATATACATGTGTTGTGTGATACACCTTCCTGATAGCATTAAATTATATTCCTTGTATAATGCAGTATAGTTGTTAGAGGGTGTTTTAAATTTATTGTTTTGAACATTTTTCCAGTAAACAATGAAACATAATGCATGCACCAATAATGACAAAACTGTCCAATTGAAAACATTTCCATCATAAAAGTCTACTCAAACTTCTACAATCCACCAGTATCAGTAAATATGCACAGTCTCTGCAGAAGTAAAAGTCATCTATAAAATTCCACATTAATGAGATCTGTACCTAATTAAGAGGTTGCTGCTAGTAAACAACTTTATATTTCATTGTTTCATCTACAAATAAAATGCCTGTATCTTCACCAAAGAGGACATTCTCAATACGGCAGCATCCACCCCCTGTGGGAGTAGAACCCATAGCCTTCTGCATCAAAAGAAAGTGCATTACCTGTTGTGCTATTAACAATGCAAGCAGACATAGCATAAGCAGCACTAAGCTTCTCTTCCCCTGCAGCTCTCATCTCCTTGTAAAATCTACTCGACACTCAACTGTATCTCTCAACTTCGCAGCACAAGAAATCTGGAAAAAGCCAAAATTTATTGAGGGGGGGTCAAAAGCCCAAAAACAAGGGACACATTTTAAACATTGCTTGTATAATTTTGGAAAGTTGCTAATATAAAATGCTGTGTTACCACCATACATTTCACTGCCAGGTCTTGAACCCTGTGCAAAACAGTCAGAGCAACATACCACTATGCCAAGTCAGCTGTTTTATGAAAGAGAGGAAGACTGAAACTTAAATGGTTACCATTTAGTGAATTCAGTTCTCACTATAGCTATCAACCTCTTAGCATAAAACACCTGGACAAAGCCCGTAATGGGGGAATACAGCCCTCAAACATATTCAGTAAATTCAGTTTTCACCATAGCTCTCAACCTTAGCACAAAAAACCTGGACGATGCCAATAACGGGGGAATACAATCCCAAAAATAGGGACAAATTTCAAATATTTATCTTATAAACTTAGAAAATTGCTAGAATGAAAGGTTTTGAGTTACTATGTACTTTCTGAAGGATATGAAGTCTGAAATTCAAATGCCTGTCAATTTTATTTAACATTTGTTAACCAGGAAAGTCTGACTTCTAACAAAAGCCAATTTTCAGCAGAGGCCCAGGGAGAAATGCTGCAGACACATGTCTTTGTAACATAGGAGGATACCAGAGCAAACACAAACACAAACACAGGGAGGGCATGCAGACTAAAACAGAAGGCACCCCAGCCAAGAATCAAACCAGAGAACTTCAAGCTGTGAGGCAACAATGCAATCACTGCACCATCAACTATCTAAGGAATTAAAAATCTAGAAACCACAGATTTTACGATGAACAGAAGAAAATATGAGGCAAAAATCTGCAAATGTTTCACAAATGTTGGTGGTAGGGAATTTAGGCTCTTGTTACCTAAACCCAGGGTACATGGTTCAAGCTTTAGGTATTCTCTAACCACAACCAGGTATCCTGAGTTTTCTCTATAAACCACCAGCATCACACACACAATATGATCAAAGCAAAGAGAATTAAATAATTTTGTTATATAATAGCAATAACTCACGTGTGGGTAATGCTGGATTTACCCACGGTTGTCTTTGTTTGGTCACTCGGGCTTCGCCCTCGTGACCAAACCACACCAACCATGGGTAAATCCAGCATTACCCACACCCAGGCGTGGGTTATTGCTTAAATATATAACATATGATCTCTATTTTACTAAAATCTATATATTTTACACTGTCCTAAAGAAGTCTGCTTGCAGTAAGATGAAAGCAGTCAATTATTACATATGTTTGTCTGTCGGCTTTTGTGGTTAGTGGTTTTTAGATTACTACTTTCTGTTTACCTGACCATCAGTGGAAGAGTTTCAGTTTTTAGCTATAGTTACTTGCTGTTTCACTATGGTTTCCTGCGCCAAACTGAAATTCTCTCATGCAAATATATTATAGCTGAATGAAGGCAGCAACAAGATACCATTCAACCTGCAGGGAGCTATAGAGACCCTAGCTTGTAAAGATTCTAGCTGTGCTAACCTTATCCTCCACGGAAAGCCTTTGTACTAACATTATCACCATCATACAGATATTAATGTAGATAATAATGACGTGTATATAATAATGACATGTAGATAATAATGACGTGTAGATAATAATGAAGTGTAGATAATAATGAAGTGTAGATAATAATGACGTGTAGATAATAATGACCTGTAGATAATAATGAAGTGTAGATAATAATGACGTGTAGATAATAATGAAGTGTAGATAATAATGACGTGTAGATAATAATGACGTGTAGATAATAATGACGTGTAGGTAATAATGACGTGTATATAATAATGACATGTAGATAATAATGACGTGTAGATAATAATGAAGTGTAGATAATAATGACGTGTAGATAATAATGACGTGTAGATAATAATGACGTGTAGATAATAATGAAGTGTAGGTAATAATGACGTGTAGGTAATAATGACGTGTATATAATAATGACATGTAGATAATAATGACATGTAGATAATAATGACATGTAGATAACAATGACGTGTAGGTAATAATGACGTGTAGATAATAATGACGTGTAGATAATAGTGACATGTAGATAATAATGACGTGTAGATAATAATGACGTGTAGATAATAATGACGTGTAGATAATAATGACGTGTAGATAATAATGAAGTGTAGATAATAATGACGTGTAGGTAATAATGAAGTGTAGATAATAATGACGTGTAGGTAATAATGAAGTGTAGGTAATAATGACGTGTAGATAATAATGATGTGTAGATAATAATGACGTGTAGATAATAATGAAGTGTAGATAATAATGAAGTGTTGCTACGAATGTTTGTCAAGACTTATGTTAGTGATAAGAATTTGATACTTAAAAAAGTGACTTCATGACCATTTTTGGGAGTCATCAGAACTGTATTATAGTACTGATGGTAACAATCAGTTGTAAGCAGTGGCCAAAGAAGGCTATAAAGTCACCAGAGATTAGGCTGAAGTCCTGGAATTTGACTAAAGTGAAAATACAGGAGTTCAACGAAAAGGCTTAAGGCTCTATCACCTCCGGAAGAAAACAAAATAGATGGACCTGAAGATGAATGGCAATGTCTCAAAATAGCCTGGGCAAAGATAATGGAACAGATGCAGCTGAGACATGTAGGGAAATAAATAATTATCAAGCTGGTAGTGAAGTGCAGAAGTCCAAAAAGTTACCAAAAGAAAGTGCAAGAGGAAGTGTGAGTCAGGCAGAGCCTTGCCATCCCCCACTTTCATGTCATTTGCAGCAGGTGCCCTAGCTGCTAATCAGACACAGGTCTCATCAGAGAACATTATTTTTGCCAAGACAGCTGGCATCCTACTTGGCTTTAGTGAAGAGCATGGTTACTGGGAAATGGGGAATTGACATTTAAGTGGAAAGTGCAAAACAGTGTTTGTATGAGTGGATTTTGCCATACAGGTAGAAAGGAACTGCAGCAAACTAATCAGTCGTGATTCACTTACTTTTCATTTATGAGGGGATTCCTTGATGTTGTTCTGATTTTCATACTTTGTGTGTTTTTGTGCATCTGTAATGAACTTCCTTTCCATCTGCAGGCCTATGCAGTCTACTGCTAACATCTATACTATGAAAAACATATATAACCAATGCAACTGGTTTTCACTGCAGTCTAGTGTTGCAGAAGTAATTAGGCAGCCCTTCCAAAATACCATACTGGCAGCAGTAACACCAGCATTTTCTCTGACATCATAAAACAATGCTTTAAGAAAATTAGCACTGTAATGTTAACACCACCCTGGTAAATATTGTATAGTATTCCATGATTTTCCATTAAAGACACTGGCCATGAGCCTAATTTTGCAGCAATGCATTTTATTAGCAAGGATCGTTTCAGCTTTCTTAAAAACTTGTCCCACATCTGAACTAACATTAGTATGTTTGTTACTGTAAAAGAAATAAGTCTGGGCCTGCTCTAAAGAAATCAAATATAAAAAAGGCAAAAAAAAACCTCAGGATAACACACTGCATATACATTTCTCTCCTGTTCTTGTGCTTCTCTATCTCTCTCTGCACTCCCTTAACTTAAAAAGTCACTACACAAATCTCATGCAAGATGCTACTCATTAGTAATGTCCACCATGTTGTAGAAAACAGCAGCAGCTACTCGAACCATGTTGATTTCAGAACATAGATAGCGAGCTAGCAGTAGTTTTAAGTACTACCGATGTAGTGTTAGAAACTATCAAGTCACTTAAAACCTATTTTAAAGGGTTTGCTCTTCTCTAAACAAATGCAAGCAGACATATGCAGTCACAGTTTTTTTTTAATTTCTAAACATGCTACAGTAAGATGGTATTTAGTAACTGCAAAAAAAATGAGCTTAATTACGTTCCAGAAAGCATTACAGCTAACTTTTACTTCTCTTATATTTCACATATTTGTATACTCGCAGACACACACACACACACACACACACACACACACACACACACACACACACACACACACACACACACACACACACACACACACACACACCCTACTTGTCTCACGGCCAGGTGATCTGATCCTGCAGCTCCTTGGGCTGGCGTGCAACAAATCCATCCTGCAACACACACCTCCCGATTGTACACCCTACCTGTCTCCTCACGGCCAGGTGATCCAATCCTGCAGCTCCTTGGGCTGGCGTGCAACAAATCCATCCTGCAGCTTCTCGGTCCTCCATGCTGGCATGATCCTGTAGCCCGCGCATACTCTCCCATGAGATGTGAGGAGGCTGGAGCCTCCTGCTATTGGTCCAGACTGCATCGCCCTCATTCTGGACACCGTCTGGTTTGTGCAGTCATCACCGCACAGATCTCTGGGTTGGAAGGGAGGAGTTTACTCCCTTCCCCATCCGGACTACCTGACTGAGCAGTCTGGAGCTCAGGAATGCCTGAGCATGCGTGCTTGGTGTTCTGGCCTAACACAGCAGCCAGGAACTAAGCACACATGTGTTCAGTCCGAGAGATTTTTTATTATTTTCATTTTTAGTTCTACGGGGACTGCGGGGACTGGGGACTTTATTTCACAGGTGGGAGGACTGCAGTCCCACAATCCTATAGCACAAGCTGCCCCTGGTATAGTATAATATAATTTGAATCTCTGCTCACCATGATTTTAACAGGAACCAAGAACATGATAGCAAGTGGTTACAGAAATTCCCACAATTTATTTAACCAATATTTAAGAACGTTTGCCCTCACACTCTGGACTTCATCAGAAATAACTTAATACTAAACTATGTCACTTTAAATAAAACATATCTAAGTCACATGTTATGAATAAACCTATTTAAAAAGTGCAATATTAAAATACACATGCACCAAATGAAATGCACAGTGATTAAAATGCACACATTACATCAAGCCAGATAATCCCTGAAAAACCATACTGTTTTTTAAGGATTATTTGGATTGATATAATGTGTGTATTTTGCCACACATTGCAAAAATCAAAAGCAATATTTTGCTATAAAGTCAGCAAATAATACTGTCATTGAAACTGTAGCTCACAGTAAATGCTAGGTGTTATAATAGATGACAATCTACTGCACACCATTAAATTTACACACCAGAAAGTAGGCCCCCTTTATAGGATCAATGTATTCCTTACAGATACTGCAAGAAAAACCTTAGCCACCACCTTCTTACTGCTGACTCTCTTATACAACCCTTCTATCCTAACAAACATAAACAATACTCAAAGAAAGAACTTTGCCTCCTGCTACAAAAAAATAGCTAAATTTGCCATCAGTCTCCCTGATAGGACCCACTATTGTCTTAGGTTAAAGCAATTAAACTGGCTTAAACTGCACAACTGTATAACATTCACAACTGACTATAACACACAAACTCATTCATCATCAAGAGAAATGTCCTGCACTACAAAACGTATTACTACCCTACTGTCCAGCAAGGGACCTCCATTCTGGTAACAAATTTTTATTACTTACAAATAAGTCAAATAATATTGCAGGAGACTCGCTGCACTTTCAAAGCATTGCTAAACTCTGGAATAGTATCCCTATGCAAATAAAACTCTCAGACAAACTAAGCAGTTTTTAAGCAATATCTTAATCGATCCTGGTCATGTACATGCGGGTCTATATTCATAACTACATAAACAACCCCAGTGGTGTTGCAATCAAAAAGGCCTATACATGGAATAGTCCTTTCATAACCTACTTATACTGACATAAAGTCCATCACTGATGTATTTACAGAAACTACATCTTCCACATTTTCTCAATAACTTTCTCCTAGAATTTATAAAACTGTACTTAAAGGGACAACCCCAACATTTTAAGTTCAGGCACAAATTCAGTATGACCAAAGTAACGCCCACCTTAACAACGTCACACATTTCCTGCCCACAGGGTCATTTCATTTAAATTATTTTGTACATCCCTTTCCCCAGTCTCTTTTTAGTTCCCTTCGTGAATGAAACCTTTCAATATACATTCCTACCATCTGTAATGTAAGTCTCATTTAATGCTGCCTTAGCAATGATCCCCGTGAAAATGAAGATTGCATTATGAAGTACAACCATTGAGTTTAGACTGAATGAAGCTAATGGTGCTATTATTTTACATTCACTAAGCAGCACTGTTTAGCGAGTGTAAAATAAAAAAAGAAAAAAAATAGAACTCTGTGTGTGAATGCATGTGTACATGATAGTGTGAGTGAGATTGGTCGAGGCCATTATTTTACACTCACTAAGCAGTGCTGTTTAGCAAGTGTAAAATAAAAAAAAAAGAAGGAAATAAAAAAAAAAAAAAAAAAATAGAACTGTGTGTGTGTGTGTGTGTGTGTGTGTGTGTGTGTGTGTGTGTGTGTGTGTGTGTGTGTGTGTGTGTGTGTGAGTAACTGCATGTGTTCATGAGAGTATAAGTGAGATCGATTTGCGTGTGTATTTGTGTATGTGTGTTTATGTTTCTGTCTGTGTATGTGAGTGTTTGTGAGCTGGCTTGAATGAGATCAAAAGTGCTAGTGTGTGTGTGTGTGTGTGTGTGTGTGTGTGTGTGTGTGTGTGTGTGTGTGTGTGTGTGTGTGCATATATATATATATATATATATATATATATATATATATATATATATATATATATACACACACACCTATGCAGAGTGAAAGGGATCAGGCAGTGGCAGCAGCAGCAGCTAAAAGGTTTGCATACCTATCCCAGACCTCAAACCTGTCCCTTATTTTTTCAGGGACGTCATTGATTTTGACAAGTTTTAGTTCTGGGGTCTATATTATAACATTGAAGTTAGTAAACATCGAATGTTATAATATCGAACCCTAAACACCGAAATCCACAGACATTGAACAGTCAGAATAGCGATTTTTTCCCAGGGAAAACAATCGCTATTCCGAGAAACATACACACAACACAAACACACACAAAAAACAGCAATCCACACACATACACTTAAAATCCTACACCTAAACTTAAACTAAACTTTACATACACTACTAGCTATCCACTTACCTTAACCCAACCCTAATCCTAAGGTCCGTCACTATCACACACTCACCTCACCCACGCCCTAACCCTAACTCACCTAACCCGCTCCCTAACCTACGCACAATCGCACACTTACCTGAACCTGACCCGTAACGTTCCAACATATCGAATGCTGAAAACAGTGAAGCCACAGCAACGGCCCACCAAATTCTTTCCCTGGGAAAGAATTCGGTGTCCTGCACCTTCGCTGTTTTCAGCGTTCGACAAAACTGGTTGCATCCAAAAGTAACCAGTTTAAGGAGGAATTAAATAATGACAATAATTAGAATTACAGAATTTCTACTTCAGAAAAGTCAATAGTAACATTATTTTTAAAAAGTATTCCTAATTGTTTCCGGAATTATACCAGATTTATTGAAAGCTATGCCTCTCGACCTCTTAGTTCAAGACAGCTAAACACAGCTTTAAATAAAGTCAACACAAGGGCTCAAAATTGGAACAGATACTATAATTATAAAATTGCCAAGTTGCTTGAACAGCATTTGGTTTAGCCATGTTAGCCTGCATTTCCTGATCCACAACTGTGTTTCGGTTGGGGGGCTATGATCGATCCAGTACTGGCAGCAGCATTTCAGAGGTTTGCATGCCTGTAGACCTCTTAGCTCAAGATAGCTGGATAAAGACTAAAATAAAGTGGCCACAAGGACTCAAAATAGAAATTGACAGTAGATTTTTAAAATTACAAAGTTGCTTGAATAATAGGGTTTGTGTCAGCATGCACTTTTGGAAGGAAATAAAGTCTAATACTCAAATATATGTCATTATTTTTGTCTGTATTTATATGTTTTATGTCAGTATCCTTATATTGTCAATAATCCTCATTCCTTTCTTTACTACCTTTTCTTCTTCCCTATCTTCTCCCCTTGTACACATATTTCAGAAAAAGGAGTGTACCCCCTCTAAAATATCGCAACTGTCCCAATTCCTCTGTCATAGCCCTCTCATGGTATCTGTTTCCCTTATCTGCTTACTAGTCTTTTCTTACTTTTCTGTCAAACTGTTGCCTTACTTATAAATCAATGTCCATGTAAAGAGACCTGCAGAGTAACTTTGCCACTGAAAGGGTCATTGGGGGAAATGTTTCATTCCATGTCAGTAAAGTGCTTGGGCATACATGGACAAACTACATTGGGGAAATATTTCATTTGGTGTCAGAAATGCTTCTGCAAATAATATGGACATAGTACTGAAAGTGTTGCTAGGGGAAATGTTTCATGTGGTGTCTGTGAAGTACTAGAGCATACATGGACAAACTCCTTCTGGGGTCATTTGGGGAAATGTCACACTTAGTGTCAATAAAAGTGCTTGTGCAAACAGGGAGAAACTATTGAAGAGTCAATGGGAAAATGTTTCATTTGGTGGCAGTGATGGGGAAACTATTGAAAGGGTCTTGGGAAATGATTCATTTGGTGTAACAGAAGTGCTTGGACATACATGGACAAACTACTGAAGGGATCATTGGGAGAGATGTTGTATTTAGTGTCAGTGAAGTGTGTGTGCATACATGGACAAACTACTGAAGGGATCATTGGGAGAGATGTTGTATTTAGTGTGAGTGAAGTGTGTGTGCATACATGGACACACTACTGAAGGGATCATTGGGAGAGATGTTGTATTTAGTGTGAGTGAAGTGTGTGTGCATACATGGACAAACTACTGAAGGGATCATTGGGAGAGATGTTGTATTTAGTGTGAGTGAAGTGTGTGTGCATACATGGACAAACTACTGAAGGGATCATTGGGAGAGATGTTGTATTTAGTGTGAGTGAAGTGTGTGTGCATACATGGACAAACTACTGAAGGGATCATTGGGAGAGATGTTGTATTTAGTGTGAGTGAAGTGTGTGTGCATACATGGACAAACTACTGAAGGGATCATTGGGAGAGATGTTGTATTTAGTGTGAGTGAAGTGTGTGTGCATACATGGACAAACTACTGAAGGGATCATTGGGAGAGATGTTGTATTTAGTGTGAGTGAAGTGTGTGTGCATACATGGACAAACTACTGAAGGGATCATTGGGAGAGATGTTGTATTTAGTGTGAGTGAAGTGCTTGGACATACATGGACAAACTACTGAAGGGATCATTGGGAGAGATGTTGTATTTAGTGTGAGTGAAGTGTGTGTGCATACATGGACAAACTACTGAAGGGATCATTGGGAGAGATGTTGTATTTAGTGTGAGTGAAGTGTGTGTGCATACATGGACAAACTACTGAAGGATCATTGGGAGAGATGTTGTATTTAGTGTGAGTGAAGTGTGTGCATACATGGACAAACTACTGAAGGGATCATTGGGAGAGATGTTGTATTTAGTGTGAGTGAAGTGTGTGTGCATACATGGACAAACTACTGAAGGATCATTGGGAGAGATGTTGTATTTAGTGTGAGTGAAGTGTGTGCATACATGGACAAACTACTGAAGGGATCATTGGGAGAGATGTTGTATTTAGTGTGAGTGAAGTGTGTGTGCATACATGGACAAACTACTGAAGGGATCATTGGGAGAGATGTTGTATTTAGTGTGAGTGAAGTGTGTGTGCATACATGGACAAACTACTGAAGGGATCATTGGGAGAGATGTTGTATTTAGTGTGAGTGAAGTGTGTGTGCATACATGGACAAACTACTGAAGGGATCATTGGGAGAGATGTTGTATTTAGTGTGAGTGAAGTGTGTGTGCATACATGGACAAACTACTGAAGGGATCATTGGGAGAGATGTTGTATTTAGTGTGAGTGAAGTGTGTGTGCATACATGGACAAACTACTGAAGGGATCATTGGGAGAGATGTTGTATTTAGTGTGAGTGAAGTGTGTGTGCATACATGGACAAACTACTGAAGGGATCATTGGGAGAGATGTTGTATTTAGTGTGAGTGAAGTGTGTGTGCATACATGGACAAACTACAATAGGAGTCGTAGTGGAAATCTTTCATTTGCTGTTGGTGAACTGCTTGTGTAGACATGGACAAATTACTGGAGCAGGCTTTGGGGAGGTGCTTCATTTGGGGTCAGTGAAGTACTTCTACAGACAGTGACAAACTGCTGAAGGGATTATGTGGGGAAATGTTTCCTTTGGTGACAGTGAAGTGCTGGTGTAGGGAGCCTTGGCAGAACATTTTCATTTGATGTCAGTGAAGTGCTTGTGCAGACATGGACATAATACTGCAAGGCTCACTGAGTGAAATGTTTCATTTCATAGAGTGAACTGCTTGGGCTTACATGGACAAACTATTGAAGGGTCATTGAGGAAATCTTTCATTTGGTGCCAGTGAAGTACTTGAGCATACGTGGGCATAGAACTGAAAAGGTTGCTGGGGGAAATGTTTCATTTTGTGTCAAGGGAGTGCTTGTGCACACATAGACATACTACTGAAAGGGTTGTTGGGAGGAGGTTTCATTTGCTCTTACTGAAATGCTAGTGCAAACATAGACAATCCACTGAAAGAAGCATTGGGAGAATATTCTATTTCATGTGAGTGAAACAAAATACTGAAAGGATTTTTGAGGGAAATGTCATTTAGTGTCAGTGAAGAAGTTGTGTAGGGATCCTTGGCAGAAATATATAATTTCATATCAGTGAAGTGATTGTGCATACATGGATGAACTACTGAAGGGATCATGTGAGGAAATGTTGCATTTGGGGTCAGTGAAGTGGTTGGGCATACATAGACAAACTACTGCTAGGGTCAGTGGGGAAATCATTTATTTGCTGTCATTGAAGTCCTAGTGCATACATGGGCAGACTACTGAAGGTATTGTTGGAGAAATGTTTCATTTTTTGTCAGTGAAGACATTGTGTAGGGACCTTGGTGGAAGTGTTTCATTTGATGTCATTGAAGTACCCGTGCATACATGGATAAAGTATGGTGAGGGTCATGGGGAAAATCATTCATTTGATGTCAGTGAAGTGCTTATGCAGACATGGACATACTACTGAAAAGGTATTGGGGAAATGATTTACTTGGTGTCGGAGAAGTGCTTGGACACACATGGACAAACTACTGACGAGGTTGTTGGGAGAAATATTTTCTTTGGTGTCAGAGAAGTGCTGCCGCAGAAATGGAAATACTATGAAAAAAAAGTGTTCTGTTGCCTTATGTAGCTAGTACTTAGTAAAGACTAGATTAAAATCTGCTGAGTCTAGACTGCATTTTAATTCTTGAGCACTATTCCAGCCATCTTACATTAGGACGGCCCTGGCTGCACCCTTGTGGCAGAAGTGTGCTGTCTGAGTCTTATCTGAGTTAGAGATTACTGGAGGAAATCTCAATGTGTGCTTTCCCATTGGCAGTTTAACATTGCCCTGTACAGATGCAAATGCCTCGAAAGACAATTTTCCCTTAGACATCTGCTAGTGGAACCCTTCTGGGTTTCCCTGCTGCATTGTGAGCAACTCAGTTGCATACTGAAAAGTGTTGACATAGATTTTTCACCTCTAGCCTTCAATAGAATAAGCCCCTCTTGGTTAATCCAAGAGCAAAATCTAGTCAAACTGCCAAAATCCCCAATAGTAGTTGTGGTACAACCCTGCCGTAATAGACGGTCAGTTTCCAACCATTTCTCCAGCTAGTTTCATTGACATGGGCATCCTGAGGCAATATAGTAATTGCCTCATGTATACTGACAACCACTTAGTCCTAAAACAGACAAATACAATATGTGAGAGATGTAATTACACTATGAATTTGGAATCAATTCCCTCACATAACAACAAACAGAACATCAAAGAGATTGTCAGCACAAACACACAGACACACACACACACACACACACACACACACACACACACACACACACACACACACACACACACACACACACACACATCACCTCTCACACTAAACAAGGTTACAGCACATAAACCAATATATGTGGAGATACTCAATAGAAGCCTTCCAAAAGATCAGAGACCTCCCAAGTGCAAACCACTTCCACACACTGCACAGCAAATAGAATCTACTACACATAATAATAATACAAAGCAGTGTCTCAGAAATTAAGCCCCTAAGGCAAAACACCTCAAAACCAAATGTTCTGGTCATAGGCAACTCTATAGTGTGACACACAGAATACCCCCTTCACCAGAATGAATAAGGAGAAGGTCACGGTCAGCTGCCTGTCAGGGGCCACGATCCATGAAATCACACATGCACTCAAGTCACTCAATAGCAATTACTGTTATGACTCTGTCATAGTACGTAGGGTGAATAACCTGAAACATACCTCTCTGGACTATATGAAGAGAGACATAACTAACCCTCAGATTATGTGTCCCAGGTAGGTACGTCCCTAGCCCTAAGCAGCAGCCTACCTTCACCCAGGATGATGCCACAATATAGGCAAAAAATGATTGACTTCAACAATTGGTTTAGCTTCTGGTGTCAATCCAGGGGGATGCAGTATCTGTCAGCCTGGGAAGGCATGGTTGACAGACCATGCTGCTTTGCCAGAGATGGTCTTCACCTGTCTTCTCTAGGCTTTTGGATACTGGCAAAGATGCTTATTTCCCCCTTAGTGCCTTTTTTTAGGCAATGTCAAAACAACAAAATTTCCAATGTAAAAAAATCCACTTGAGACAAACTCAAGGTTATGCTTAATGCTAGGAGCATACACAGGAAACTGCATTCCCTGGAAGCACTCCTGACCTTGGAAGATGCTGACATCTGTGCAGTCACTGAGACATGGTTCAAGGCCACAGAAAGCACCCCAGCCATGCAAGCCTGCAATGCATTCAACACATTCAAACCCCAAGACGAACATGAAAGGAGCAATGGTGGAGGTGTATCCATCTTCATTAAAGCCAAATACACCTTGACAGTGGTTAAACAGTACAACTCTTTTGAGCTACTCTAGATCCAACTATAGGCAAAACACCCTACCACATGGTTGCTAGCTACAGGTCCCCCACCATGAACCAAGAGAAGCACCCCGCCTACCTGGACACAAACACTTTGGTCATGGGAGATTTCAACTATCCTTCCATCGATTGGGTGACATACATGGACAAAAATATACTCACCTTGCGGTTCCTGGACTTTCTCAATACAAATGCCCTGGAACAGTTAGTCTTCACCCCCGCAAGGGGCTCAAATGTCCTAGACTTAGTACTCACCAACATGAGGGGGACACTGCACTACCCCCTGTGTGTTTCCCTCTCATTTAAGGTCAGACCATAAGTCTGTCTCATCCAAAGTAACAATCAGAGCTGACACCCCCACAGAGCAAAAAAAAAAAATTAAATTTCTCTGAAGCAAACTACAGCTTACTAAGCAATGGTATAAAAAGTTTCAACCCCCCCCCCTCACACAGCTAACAATGACTCCTATGCAGAGGAGTACACAAAGGCCCTGTATAACTACCTAAACAATGTATAGACTTGGCTGTACCTGACCATATCAAAACCAGGTCCTCCCAGAAACACAAACCACCTTGGTGGGCATCAAATATTAATAAGTTATATAATAAAAGGTGGAAACTGATACTTACTCAGCAGAGGGACAATGGTCTCCACAGCTTGAAGAAACAAATGAGATACTTTATAAAGTCCTCTAAAGCTCATTATGGTATCAGATTAGCATGCTTAGCTAAGGATATTCATAAGGCATTCTTTAGCTATGTCTGACATCTAAAAGGGAATGCCTGGCTATGTGCAGAATTTATAGTGGATGGTACCACTCATACTGAACCTGAGGAAATTGCCAACCTGCTAGCTGACAGATTTGGTGCAAACTTCACCCCCCCTGTCCCCACCAACCATACCCCAAAGCATACCAGTCCTCTACCTAGTATCTACAAAGAGCAGGTCATATCCGCACTCTCTAAGGCCAAAAATCCAGCTTCTTTAGAACCAAATAACATCCCATGCTGCTTACTAAACAATCTAAATCAAGACCTAGTGGAACCACTTGGCACTCTGTTTAACCACAGCCTGAGCACTGGCTTCATTCCAGCAGAGTGGAAAACAGTAACAGTATTTCCCTGGCACAAATGCGGTCCATCAGCTGACCCTGGGAACTATAGACTGATAAGCCTAACCAGCCTTATCTGCAAGGCCATGGAAAGAATCATCATGGACCTTCTAGACAAGGACATATGCAACCTTCAAACTCTTGACCTAACCCAGTTTAGCTTCATTTAGGATAGAGCACATTTATTAAACCTGGTGGACTTCTCGAATGTTATGAAAGCCCTGAATGAAGGCAAAACAGTACATACAGCCTATCTTGATTCAGTCAAGACCTTCAGCACAATCGCCCACTCGTGTTTTATTGAGAACTTCTCCCAGCTGGGGATTAGGCCCCAAAAGTTGTTGGATCACTTGGACAGTAAAACAAGATGGATGCTTCATGCTCATCAAATGATTTATAAAAAGCAGTGTATATCAAGACTATATATTCGCCATTCTTAATGGGCCTCCTCGAAATTGATTACATGTATAGATCTGCAATCGTAGAACTGCGTATATGTCTGCTGAACTCACAAGGCCAAAAAGCAGTGAAATTTTTAAAACATGAGGAGAATAAGTCTAAGATGACTTCCCTACTTAGGTTAGCAGAAGCATATTGGTGTCAAGCAGGAATGGAAATCAAACCAGAAGTAGAGAAAAGTCAGGCAGCAACTGAATGTGCCAACAAAAAAAAACAAAAAGAAAAATTGTAAGGTGAATGCTTCAAAGATGTCTTTTATATTCCTCCCCCTACTGTACACAATAAGTGGTGCATCTTCCAACTTTTTTTTTTTTTTTTTTTTTTAAGAACAAATATAGCAAGATAACTGGTTTTCAACTAAAGTAAGTTACATACAATCCAAGAAAAAAAAAAAAAAAAAAAACAGGAAATTTAAAGTATCAGACATATGAATTGCAATGCTAGTACAGCAGTTAGATATAAACATAGACTATATAATACAGTATTTGGTGTTCACTTGTTTTGTAAAAATAGTGATATACTTATTAAATTGTCACACAAATTGTGTGTAACCATATGTCTAGGCCTACCTATTAAACTGTATACACTATATACACTCGGTTGTCATTTGTAAAGAATCCCGTACAAAAAATTATTAGAAATGAGTTGAACAAGTGGAATCAAAAGGTATGCTCAAACTCAAATTACTTATATCTCTGGGAAAACTGGATGGATCTTCTCAACCCACAACTGATAGGGTACAGGCATTTGGTATATGGAATTAAATAGGAAACCTTTAAATGAAGATAAAAAGAAATGGTAGAACAATAAGGGTCTAATTAAGTATTTCTATGAGGTTCTTCCAGTATTTCTGGAAGTATTTTATTTTATTTTGACTTATTGTACCTAGTTTGCTCGGAAGAACATATTTAGTAGCAAAGGTTTTAAACTCTTTCCAAGATGTTTTGGTTTGATCTAGCCAATTAAGTGTTATATAGGTTTTGAGGCAAGCACACAGTGTTACAATGATATGTTTGGACTCAAGGTTGTAAAAGTTGGGAAATATATTTAAAATTGCCATTTCCCATAAAAGAGTGGATTTCATGTATCCCATTTTCTCGAGTTGTGCTCCCAAAGAGCACCATAATTTGTATATGTTTTTGCAGGACCAAAATATGTGTAAGGTATCGGCTACTGAGGTAGAGCATGCGTGACAGAGAGGTGAAACAGTGGGGTTAATTTTATTAAAAAAAAGGCGTGTGATTAGCATTGCTGTTTATCATAACTGAGTGTAAATTAATTTTTTGAAAGGGGATAGTTTTAGAGTTAAATCAATTGCCACTAACATTTGGTCAACAGTTAATTCCTTGTTTTGGCTGTCCCAATACTTGGAGTAAAGGATTGTGTCTTGGTGCTTTATTTTTGATACTAAATTATAATTATTCGATAACATTTTAGTCTTTAGCATAAGCAGAGCTGCTAATTGTTGACAGAGTTGGAATTCTAATGGTGTTATTTTAACCTCAGCTGTAAAAAAGAGTTATTAGATATAATATTTGTTTAGTAATTGTTTCCAACTTCTTTTTAAGATCATGAGCAAAAGATAAGAGTGACACAGTGGTGCAGCTGATAACGTTGTCATCTTGCAGCAAGAGATTCCCTGGTTTGATTCCTGGCTGGGCTGCTTTCTGTGTGGAGTCTGCATGTCCTCCTTGGGTTTTCTCCCACATCTCAAAGACATGCAGTAGGAGGATTGGACACTTTAAATTGGCCATAGGTGTGAGTGTGCTTCCGATTGTGTGGTGTGAAAGAACTACTGTGGCAGGGCTAGCCACCCATTGGTGTAAATCTTGGCTTGGCTGTAGATGATTGTTACCGTTGAAGTGATACCCTGACCCCATGTGTAAAAATGGGAAAAAGGGGTTGTGGATGGATGGATCAAAACTCCAAGCTTTTCTAATAATGGTCAAATATTTGGAAACATCCATACTGAATGGTAAAACCAATGCAGTGCCATCATCCATCACAACAAGTAAGCACTTTGGCATTGTATTTTCAGTGACTTTTTTTTAAGCATAAAAGGGGAGCAAACCCACCTTTTCTACCTTCTAGGACTTCATTCTTAACTTTGAAAAGTAAGAGTTGGGGGTATCCTCTGTCATGAAATATAGAAACCAAATAATCTATCTCTGCTATGAATGTGCTGTCATCACTAGTGAATATTGAGATTTGCAATGTTTGAACCTTCACAGTGCTAATTTTTTGTTGCACAGGGTGACAGCTATCAAAATGTAGAAACAAGTTAGAATGATTTTTCTTATGAAAAATCCAAGAAGTAAGGCAATATGAAATGTAATTTCTTTACATAAAGTAACATCTAGGTAACTGAAACTTTCCAAACCAATTTGATATATCAACTTTAAATAGTCAATAGTAGTGCTCTCTAAATACATCATAGAGGACTTAAAGTGCTCTACACATCCCTTCCAAAAAGTCATAATGCCATTCAAAAAACCGAAAATACTTTTTGACATTTGAAAAATACTGTGAAGGGAAAACAAACTTGTCCTTCCAAACTGACAGAACTGTATTGGCATACAAGGGAGCACAAGCAACTCCCAGGGCTACTCTACCTTTTTGGTGGAAATACTCACCTTCAAAGTACACATAATTGTGACAAAATATAATACCAAAAAATGTATTTAACACCTTCACATCAATATTAGTAAAGTCAACCAAAGAAACAAACATATAATCAAAATAGTCTAATCCTTCAGAATGTGGAATCACTGTGAGCACATTAATCACATCAATAGTAATAAACACAACATTCTTGTTAAATGGAATACAATTCAGTCATACCAATGCATGCCATGAATCATGAAGAATGTGGGTCTTGTTGCCCAACATATGTTTACATCTCATCCATTAATTTAGTATTCACACAATTATGATTGATTGGTTCCTGTTATAAATGTTCTTCAGGAAGTGTATTTTACTCCATGGAAGTCCCAGTACATGATGGACGTAAGCCCTTAATAGTATTTTCCAATAAGAGTTTTTTTTGCTGCACTTTCATGGTTCCTACTTCGCTTTTTGGTTTTGTCTTTTCTTCCTGTTGGTTGCCATCAGTTTATGACAGTTTTGGACTCTGATGGCTATGTCAATGACATAGCTGAGGCACAACATTCTACAACTATAGATGGCATTTTTCAATAGGGTCACCAAATGAATGAGTATGTGCCCAGCCTCTCTGTGACTGTTTAAGCAGATGTGGTGGCCATTTATCTGTGTGAACTTGATCTATGTCTCTGACATGCTTAGTTATCTAATCAATGTTTTTGACTGGGTGAAGGCATCATTCTTTTAATTTTTCCAAGACCTTTGAATTTCTAATACCATGATAGGAATGGACCCCATTTCTAAGTCAAAGTATGATTAAAGTTCTTGAAATTAGTATTGTTTCATTGATATTAACAAAAAGTGGTCTTTGCAGCACCTTTAACATGCACAGAATCATTCTGTAACTCAAACAAAGTAACATGCATCTGTAGCATATTTACATAAGACCTAATTCTTTTTTATGAGACCCACTGCTCCAACTACTATTGGAGCTGTCTCAGTATCCTTTTTCCACATTGTCCTAATTTCCTCAGTATAGCTTATCATATTATCCTAAATAAAAACAATCATTGCTGATGAATTGACAAGTATTTCCTACAGATTATTGTACCTCTGCTTTGACCAGAAGTCAGTAGTTAAGTAGTCAACCCCTGTACATCTCGCCAGGATGGCTTACCTGACTAATGACCACTCCTGGCAACACTCACATGCCATATATACATTGTTTAATAGTATGATGCCTTGCTTTTATGATAAGAGCTAGACATATTGAATTCTGCTATGCCTTGCTGTTTGATACAACCCTTCCTTTGTGGCATGTTGCACCTTCATATGCTACATCCATGTTAATAATTTACAGATAAATGAATTAAATGGATTGCGTGGCTGTTTACCCGTGGCACAGTTTCATTTTATAGTACCTGGAGCTCTGTTGTAGCAGTTTGTGCTACCTCAGTTTGCTTTATCACTGATATGCAATTCCTCCTTTGCACAGCTGCATGCTGTACCCTTCTCTTTCCAGTCTTTATGCCCCATCTAATAGTGTGTGTGCAGAGTCCATACTTGCCTACGTAACTTCTGTCCCAGCCATTTTCCTATGGTTGTAGCTGTGTCCTACTCATTGCAGTGTAACAAAGAATGACATGCATGTTATCTGACATTTCCTTCAGTGAATTTGTTTCTGTGACTTATTTTGTTATTGCTGATCCAAGTTTAGATGTCAGTGACTCTCAACAGAATAAAAACACTGAAAAGTCAAACAAGCGAGGATTACATTTAATAAATATGTGGCAAGATATTGCATTCTCTATTAAGAAATGAAAGAACTGCATTGGTTAACTTACTAGGTAGCAATCCAGTTTAAATACTAT
The DNA here is from genome assembly GCF_019279795.1 of Protopterus annectens. Lineage (NCBI taxonomy): Eukaryota > Metazoa > Chordata > Ceratodontiformes > Protopteridae > Protopterus > Protopterus annectens. The sequence goes on from NC_056733.1 coordinate 98,813,991, forward strand.
GAAGGTGATAATGTTATACAAATCAGAAACAATGTACTGCTATCATATTAAATAATCAATAAGCAGCAATAAATAATGACCAGTGCTTTCAATTAAAAAGAGTGAAAACAATTAAATTATCTAAACCATTCTTGTAATACTTTAGTGGTGTAAGTTTAAAAAAATAGTAAGATGAACACTTTTATTGTTTAAGACAGGGACATAAAGGCATTAAATCTGATTTGTCAAATCATCTCATGCCTTTTAAGATGTCACATCTCTAACATAAACAACAATTATTACGAAATTGAATAAATTGTTTGAAGTCTTGATAGGAGCCACTAAGCTTACACAGTGAATTCCCAGAATCCTTCTTTCTCATGACACATGCTCAGCTAACTTTTGCTTCAACTTCCTGTGGGTTTTGCTAGAGAAAACTGTTGCAAGAAGTACTTTGTGCATGGTATGTAACATTAGTCAATAAACCTGCTGACATACATCCAGCCCCTATAGCTGGATTAGAAAATGATTTAAATGTACAGGGGCTGTTGTGGTCAAATATTTGCTCTGGATTCATCCCAAACAAGAATATGTTTCATTAACCTTATTTATGACACTTCTGCTCCTCCCAGCTAAATTGTTATCTAATATATTATTCAAACTCCAAGCCTTCTTGTAAACAAAATATGGTGTTTGCTGAATAGCTTTACTCAACATTGCCCTACCTTTTAACACAAAGACATCCCAATGTTTTGTAACGACTCTATGCCAGAAGATTGAAAAACTACATTACTGAAACTGAGAAGATTGAATCTTGGAAGGCAAACCAGCTTCTCCTCTAGAAGGCAGTATTTTTTAGCATTGGGCGTTTTCCCTTTCCTCAAAATGGAGTGATCTCAGGGCTGGTATATATAATAAGCGGGCAGTGTGTGTGTGTGTGTGGGGGGGGGGTGATGGGAGGCTTTCCTCTTGCAAAATCACTGTTTTTGTGATACCAGTTTCTAGAAGAGAAACCGGTTTGATGTTCCAAGATTCGATCTTCTTGGTTTCAGAAATGTGGTCGTTCAATCTTCTGACATAGACCCTTTGTAGCAATACTTAACAAACATTTGGTGCATAGCCATAGGTAGCTTATCTAGTGCCCACTGCAGTTCACATTTAAAAAACAAAGTCACTCACTCCAAGTGGACGACTAAAAAAAGTTGTCTATTTGAAATCATAGCCAACTAGTTGCTAAAAATGTAAGAAAAACACAAAAAGTGATTTAGTGTTTCAAACGTTCAACTGTGTCCACATATGCAGTATAGCAGCATTCATTTCTGAATGCTCGTACTACAGTACTACCCCACTGGCAACTGCTGAGTGCTCTCCCTAACAGCCTTCACCTTTGGCAGCTGACCCTTCTGACTGCTCCCCCTACAGCCTGCACCTGAGGAAGCTGACCCTTCTGATTACTTCCCCTAGCAGCCTGCACCTGTGTCTGCTGACCCTGCTGATTGCACACCCTAACACCTTGCACCCATGGCAGCTGACCCATTTGCCTCACCCAGCTATCCCTCTGATTTGCTATTGGAAGTATAAGTAAATGTTAGACGAACAGAATCAGCAAATATTTTGCTCACCTCAAGACTACTAGGTAATCCATAATTAGGAAATGGAGTATGCAAAATAGGACTGTTCTTATATATGCCAAGCAATTCTGAATTTATCATATCTTTAAGATAATGGCACTCCCTAAAATGCTGTAGTCTCTTTACATTTGTCAACAAACAATGCGCCTTCATAAGTCATCAGAAAACAGTAATAAACTAACTTTTCACTATGACTCTCTTAGTGTGTAAGATGAATACTTGTAAATATTATTCATTCCATTTTGTCTCCTTTTGTTAATCTTAGTAAATAACTTACCTTGTTCTAGTATATACCATGAAACATCTGAATAATCCCATCAAATCAAATTTAATTTCTAACTTCAGAAATTAGGTTTTGAATTTAAATACCAAAAAGAAGTGTATATATTTCACAAATGAATCCCATAAAATGTGGTCAATAAAGTCAACATAAAAAAAACCCCAAATATGCATACGATGAACTAAAGCTATGACAGTATTTACAAAGAATCATAATGTGATCATGCTGCAATAAATAGCACTGTCAAATTAGTGTGATGTGGCTTTAATAGGATTAGGCTTGTTTAAGTGATGAAACAGAGTGGACAAGTGTAGAAAAGTGTTGCATAATGAATGTGTGCAGTTGTGAAACAACAGTCACCACACAAGTGAGTGGACCATGCCATGAGCGGTCGGTATGCTGGGACCGTGCCTGATGTCATGCATGTTTCTCCATTTTTTTGTAGCATGGTCACAGCTGGGATTTCAGCAAGGGCTGCACAGCAAAGTGACAACTAGTTTTGTTTTAAAAATGAAAAGGACATTCAGAAACAGTGAAGAGCAAGCACTTGAATGCACATAATGGGGAAAGGAGAAGGAAGAGTTGGGTGGGGATGAGGAAGAAGAGTACTGTTTTTTGGAACAAATGCCCTTTTTTATATTTTCCAGAGGAAGGGTAGAGGAGAAAGAAAAAACAATTTAGTTGTCGGTAGGAAGGACGTTATATGGATAGCAGTAAGGGCAGCTACACAAACATATAATACGTACAGAGACAGACATAGAAGGTACTGATACATAAGGTTGTGCCACAATAGATACGGAGAAGCAGAGAGTGGATAGCTGACAATGAAGATGACTGGATCACAAACAGGGGAGGGTTAGTGACACTCAAAGAAAGGAAATTCTATGCAGGGAGATAAAGTGAGATGAGAACATCTTGCTAAGCCATCAGGGGGAATCCACCAAGAATTCTGTTACTTCCATGGCTGACATTACGGGTGGGCTCCACCACTGTGACCTCATTGTAGGGGCCATGTGGCTATGTAAACTGTACCAACCATATGAGGAGGCACTCCAGGATGGCAGTATGGGATTCTAGCTAATTACCCACCTTCATCTTCACCAGCAGTGGAACTTTACACTTGGTGACCCAGTAAAACCTCTCTGCATAACTATCTGAAAAGGAACCTGTAGTGCAGAATGCAGCTGATAGTGAATTGCATTATTGACATGCCTTAGAGAGAAACACTGTCTATCACCTCATTAGTATAATAGCTGTACTATGAGACTAACTATAGCCTGATAAAAAGAACAGCCAGTATGTGCAGGAGACTTCAGCACAATGAGGAGCACAGACTGCAGCAGAAAGCAGATGTCCATGCAGACTAAGAAAGAGGGAAAGTATCAGTTTTGTGTTTTGTCATTTGCTGAAGGAAGAAATTCTTCACTTCTATTCATTAAAACCTGCTGTGTTTTTACTGAAAATTCAGTCAGAAAAGTCAGTTCTCTTTCTGAAGGTCTTAATCAACACGTTTTACAGTTTATTGGTATATATTACTAACTGGTGTTCTTATTGTAAATAACATTTCCATTTAATAATCAAGAATTAGATGAAATTTGGGATCAGTAAAGTTGCTATAATTAGTGACTATGGGGAAGTTTATGAATGAAAATAACTTGACTCCCCCAGGTGAAATATTCATGAGATGTCTATTAAAAAGACATACATGAAAAGGTTGGGAAAGTACTGCAAAATGCAAAACCTCTGTTTCTCCACATTACCTTTCTTTACTATTAGCATTATCTTCCATCAAAGTCCTTAACTCTCAGGTTGTCAGGGAATTTTGTCCCTGAGAACATTTTCTGTAGATGCCTATGGTCTTGGGATTGGAAATAGTGATTACAAGTCACAATTTGCCACTTGGTTGAGAATTTGTGTCTTGAATGTCATATTCTGTTAGCATGTCAGTTCCAATTCTGCCAGATGGATTGGAACAGTTTTCAAGTGCTGCATCTGCCATGTGGAGTGGAATAGTATCTGAGTGATGTTTAAGTGCTGTATCCTGACATGTGGACTGGAATGGTGCCCAGGTGCCATATCCTGCCATGTGGAGTGGAACAGTATCTGAGTGCTGTTTAAGTGCCGTATCCTGATACATGGATTGGAATGGTACCTGAGTCCCATATCCTGTCATGTAGAGTATAACAGTATCTGAGTGCTGATTAAGTGCCATATCATGACACATGCATTGGAACGGTGCCCGAGTACCATATCCTGCCATGTGGAGTGGAACAGTATCTGAGTGCTGTTTAAGTGCTGTATCCTGTTACATGCATTGGAAATGTGCCCAAGTGCAATATCCTGCCATGTGGAGTGGAACAGTATCTGAGCGCTGTTTAAGTGCCGTATCCTGACACATGCAACGGAATGGTGCCCAAGTGCCATATCCTGCCATGTGGAGTGGAATATTATCTGAGTGCAGTTTAAGTGTCGTACCCTGAAACATGCATTGGAATGGTGCCTGAGTGCCATGTCCTGCCATGTGGAGTGGAACAGTATCTGAGTGCTGTTTAAATGCCATATCCTAACACATGGATTGGAATGCTGCCTGAGTGCCATATCCTGCCATGTGGAGTGGAACAGTATGTGAGTGCTATTTAACTGCCGTATCCTAACACATGCATTGGAATGGTCCCAAGTGCCATATCCTGCCATGTGGAGTGGAACAGTATCTGAGTGCTGTTTAAGTGCCGTATCCTGACACATGCAATGGAATGGTGCCTGACTGCCATATCCCAACATATGGAGTGGAACAGTAACTGAGTGCTGCTTAAATGCCATATCCTGACACATACATTGGAATGGTGCCTGAGTGCCATATCCTGTCATGTGGAGTGGAACAGTATCTGAGTGCTGTTTAAGTTCTGTATCTTGACACATGCATTGGTATGATACCCGAGTGCCATATCCTGCCATGTGGAGTGGAACAGTATCTGAGTGCTGTTTAAATGCTGTATCCTGACACATGGATTGGAATGGTGCCCGAGTGCCATATCCTGCCATGTGGAGTGGAACAGTATCTGAGTGATGTTTAAATGCCGTATCCTGATACGTGGATTGGAATGGTGCCCGAGTGCCATATCCTGCCATGTGGAGTTGAACAGTATCTGAGTGCTGTTTAAATACCGTATCCTGACACTTGGATTGGAATGGTGCCCGAATGCCATATCCTGTCATGTGCTTCTGTAGTACCATTATTGCAGACTATAATTGTTTTGCAGAAGACTAATCTCCTGATTAGAGGACAAATATATGGCTGTGACAGTGTTTAGGTACTAACCTCTGCTATAACAGTGGGCCTCATCCATCTGCTGCATACTTTTTATGCCACCAAATACATCACCAGTGGAATGTTTTGCTATCAATATAGTTATACTTTCTGTCGTAGAATCCCATGCAAGTAGTAATGAAAATAAAACCTCATCACTCCTCAACCCTTCTCGAAGGAAAAAAAAAATGAGGAAAACATAACTTTGTTTAAAGTCTGTTGTAAAAGAGGCTTAAAGCAGTCTGATATTTTTTTCTCATTCCTATAGAAATTGAAATAATGCCAGAATATTGTTTTCTGCTGTTAGGGACCACAGCTGGCTGGTAGTTGTTTCATCTCATCCACACAGATATAGCTAAGGGGAGCCATACTAGCAGAACCTCCCTAAGTGTGATTTTTTAAAAGAAGAAAACAGGTTTTTGTTTTTCCAACTCTAATTTTGAAAAGGTCTGTAATCCATTATGTTATGATGCAGTCACTTCTCTATAACCAAATTTTTTTATGGCATGTGAACTTACTTTTCAGATCTGTATAACTCCTTTACTTCATGAAAATAGAGCACATCTTCATAGTTACCTATGAAATGGGATAAGTAGTTTTATCTGCATGGCTGCTGGCTCCTGGTGCCCTGGATTTTTTTTACCAAATAGTAAGAACTTGGCTCAATCTTAGTATGGCATCTATGGAACAGTTCCCCACTGTCTGTTGCTATTGTTGTATATTTTTAGGTACCTAGTAGGCACTCTAAACAAGAACCAAAAGTAGAAAACATCTTGCCATGAAGTGATGTGCCATCCTCTTTACAGTTTTTGCCATTCTGATATTTTAGCATTATGGCTACAATAGCTGATACTTACTGCTGTTTTTACACTAAATGTAATTTAACATTGTTTAATTACTTTCTGAAATGTGCACTTATGCATTATTCATAAGGCAGCATCAGAATACAGACACACTGAAATTCTGGGTGAAAGTTGACAAGATCATGATGGCATTTAGGCTGGAATTCATAGACAATTTGCGTAGCATACAGTGTGCACATGCTGGAATTGGCAATGCATGGACAGAGAAGAGAAGAGATTCATAGACCTATGTTGCACTTCAGTGCACTGGGCACAAATGAACAAAGGTCTCTGTTGCATGACAATGACAATGACTTGCAAATGAACTGTGGTGGTAGAATGAGGTGGTGATAATATTAACATGTGTGTAAGGTGAATGTAGTCATCATCCAGGATGGGTACAATGCATGGGCTTGTATGTTCCTGCATGTGACATAGGGCAGCATATTTGGGGAGGGTGTGTTCAGCATATGTCACTTAGTTGCCAAAACCTGCTAGTTATGTATGGCAACAGATGCATGAGTACAATGGATTACAAATGCTGGTGTTACAAAGGTTGGAGGTGTTGTCTTATGTCAATGGACTTCCCTATCCTGTTAAGTGTGCACGTGAACAAGCGCATGAATGCTGTAGGGTGCATGTGTGCATGCCTGTTGTAATGTTACCCTGACTTGTCTTTTACAGGTAGCATTTAAAAGGAGATAATCACTTGTATGTGAAACTGCATGGATAACTGTTTACAAAGTAATGTAGACCTCTATCGTGCACCTCTTGTGAGCCATCTCCTTATGTCTGCACTGCTTCTGTGCTGTAAGAATGTGATTCTAACTTCTAAAAAGAGTGCAATGCTCGTATTTCCTTGATATGTGTTTTGGTGTCCAAAACAGCAGAGGGCACATAATTGTCACTAATATATTTTAGTTTGTATCTTATTTGTGTTAATGAGGCCAGTTCAGCCTTTCTCTGTAAATTGCTGTATTCTGTGTGCCTGTACCAGCAACATGGGACATTAATACTCTCATCTGCCAGTTAACAGCATGCTGTGCATGCAAGCTGTCCAAGTGTGAGCATTGCACATCTATCATGCACTCTTCACAATGCAAAGTTCTATGAAGGGTATGAGTCACAAGCTGCCATTTTATTTTGCATTACATTTGTGGCGATTGCAGCAAGTGCTAGTGCCACATAGAAAGCATCTACTTGGTTTACAAACGACAGCAAGTTTATGCTCTATCTCATGCACAGATAGTGCTGGGAGTGCCTGTTAAAGTCCTATCTAGGTCTCTTCAGAAGGCTGAATGACTTGCATGACCTGGTATCTTTGTTGTCCAAGGTGATGACATCACCAATGCTGAAGAGAAGTGCAGACACCTTCAATGACCTGCAGCACCATTGCCCCGAAGGCTTCAATTGATGGAAATGGATGTTAGGCAAATGTCACAGATGGTATAGTATTTCCATGTCCTATGTAAAAGTTTAAATTTCATAAAAGTTTTTGCTGTTTATAACAGGAATCTCTCTGTTTTTATTTAATCTAACAGATCCAAGAATATACCAAGTTGACTTATGCGAGTGATTGTAAGAATGTTTTGTGCACGTCCGTGTGCATGCATGCATGTATGTGCGAGTGTGTGCGTTCTTCATGATAGCCGTTCTGTTGTGGTACATATATTGTTTACTATCATTTTGCAGATCGAAGTTCGTGCGATTGACAAAATCTCAAATTTTGCTGTCACTGACTCATTAAGTCGACAAAGAAAATGTCAGAACTGACAACAGCGAATGCAATACAGCATTCACTTTTGTCAGTTCCGACATTTCAATGCAGCTCGCACTATAGTGGGGATCAGGAAATGTACTCTTTCACTCACTATAGTGCGATCCCAGATTTAGTATAATTAAGTAGCAGGGTGTGTGGGGGGGGTGCATAAGGGATTGCCCCCTGCAAACATGTTATTTACTGTGCCACGCACAGTAATGGTGTCCTCGAAGTGTGGTGACTGTTCGAAAATGTCAAAGTCAACATTTGCAGTCACCACACTTCGATGCTATTGTTCATTGTTAATTTTGAGGTTTTGTCTCAACATAACCTCAATTTGCTGTTGTGCGATCCGGTTTAATGATAGTAAACCGACATATATTCTACAGAACACAGATCTGTGAACATGGGGCATGATGAACACCATGCCATACTTCTGTATCACTGTAAATATGTATTTTATTGTAGCTGTATAGGTTTCACTGCAGCTAAATTTGAATGTTTCACCTTCTGTTCATTTGTAAATCAGTACTGTTGAGTGTTGTCCTGCATCATGGTAGCTTGACTGCTTTTGCTGCTTTGCAACTGTATATGTTGCTATAGTTGTATTTTGGGCTGTGTTAATTATTTAAGGTTTCTGCTTGCACATGTATGTAGGACAGTATTGTTACATCATTATCTATATATCCACATACTTTTATGTGTTTTGTGATTGCTTATCTTTCCTTTTGCCTTTCAGCACTGGGCAGTGCATGAGGAGAATGCCCTCAGCTACTACAAGAAGCAGGAGAGACATCAGACACAGTAGAGATAGTGGCATCTGTGGTCCTTAGTACCCAATGCTCTAACATAGTTGCAGGTGCATTTACTTGGCCATGCAGCTGCCCTGATCAAGGCAGTAGCTGACGCTGGTAAGCAGGGAGGGAGAGTTACACCTGGGGAGGAAACTAGCATATACCACACAGGTAGCCCACCTTAACCATCGACCCTGTCTGCACCCGAGCTGGAGGACATAGTGAAAGCTACAGTTGATCAGCCATTGACCTACTGAGTCATCATTCAACAAGCCCTCCTGCAGGAATAACAGACTGGAAGGACTGGCTGGCCAATGCCATCAGACCAGTAGGGAGTGGATATGGTTATTGCCAACAAAAATTTGGATGTATGACCACCGCAAACAGAGTCCTAATAACATTCCCAATACATCCAAAATGCTCTGTCTTGCTATAAAACTCAAAAAAGTATAAAATGCATTTAAGTATAATGTTAAACACTGCCTTTCTCTTAAAACAATTAAATAGCCCCCATAGTATGATGATATTAATACAAAATATCAATAATAACTTTTTATATAAAATGTTATATGTTAATATTTAATAAGCCTTCCTTATTTTTTTTTAATTCCAGCACTCAACAACTTCTTCAATTGTCCACGTTACAGGAAGAAGCACTTTTAACATATTATACACTTTCATGTCTACTTTAATAAATTATCACCAAACGAATGTAACATTGTCATAATATATTCCTTGACATAATGTGTAAAGACCCCTGTAAGTGATTTACTTTTCTGATTTTTTCATAAATAATCCTGCTGTCCTATTTTTAAATTATTATCTTGTGTAATTTAATCTGTTGCCATAACTGAGAAAGATACCCTTTTATATTGCAGAGCATGTTTAAATATCACATTAGACTCCCTTTAACAATGAATGGTATTTAAATGCATTGAAATATTTATATCTTTAACATACAGGAAGCCTCACCTTTATACAAAATCAAACAGGAGCAAACCACCATATAAATAACACAATCACTGCACCAAGTTATTAGGTCATAAATTTGAATAGACCAGTGAGTACTTGCTGAAGTAAATTTTTTGCTCCTGATAATGTATTTATAAAAGGGGCATCTACCACATAATTTACTGCATTTGGGGTATCTAGGATTAAATCAAATCTATGGGAAGCACTTAATTAGCTTTGTTTAAAATATCCTAAGTATTATGCTATGCATTTAGCTTTTCTGAATGTGAAATCACAGCTCTTAGGTATAACCTCAGAAAGCTTACTCTGACTGCAAAATATCCCCATACTTGTTAATACTTGCCTTTCAATGATAGACAGTACAGCCATGTGATGATAAAATTAAACATATAGTGATTTCTTTATTCTCAGATTCATATTTTAAGAAATCTTGATTATCCCCAGCATTAGTTAACAGTATTGCTCAATCATTGTCTGCTGAGACATAATCCCTCATTAAAAACTTATGATTAAGCTCTGCAGGACACACACTCTGACAAGCAAATCCTTTTTACTCTTCAGAATTGGAATTTAGTTATGTTGGGATCCATATATTTTGGATGACGATTACATGACAGAATTTTTATGAATGATTTCCTGTGCAAACATGTATGTAAAAGGGCCATCCAATTTCTTAGTACACATGATGTCTAAATATGATATAATATGGTATTTGTTTCAGCTTTTACAATAAACTCAATTCTCCATGTGTCTTTATTCAAATATCATTTACATTCTGCTGACTCCTCTTGACTAGATGTCCAAATGAGCCAGTAGTCACTCAAAAGTATAGTCATATACCCATAACATATAAATACAAGTTATTGTCAGGATTATAACTTACTTGTTCTTCCTTGTACCTCATAAACAGCTCAGCATATATAGTAGCAAAACTGACTCCCACAGCTGTACCAGTTGACATTGATTGTTAGAGTAAAATGCATTCTTTGTTTATACATGCTCACAAAGATATTGTATCAAGGTGTGTAAACCTAGTGAATATAAATTTACATGGATATAGCCAATATTCTAATGCATCCAAACCAGTCCAATTTTGTATAAGGATGTAACAACCAAAGTACACACTAGTCAGTTTGATTCCATTCAAACATCTAGAGTAAGCTGCAAAAAACAAGTCAAAACATTTAGTCTTGATCTAGTTAATGTTAACAATGGTTATAAATGAACAATTAAAAAGGCTGATAGAGTATTTGTTAGAGATCCACTTCCAGACACAATAGGCCTAACTAGTGGATTGAACACCTGTTCATTTATCGTAGGTAGCACATAAAAATAGCGAGATGAAGGATCTTGGACTATCAACACCATCCTCAGTCTCTTTGTAATAATGCCTTCAACCACTATCAACTTCATTTCTACCCTAAACACTTTTGTTGGCTGCAGTACCATTCTTTAATAGCATCTGCCATCATTAAATTGATTCATCGCTTCCTTATTATACTCTGCCGTATCCTACCACTTGCAGTACTAGTAACTACTACATCAGTGTTGTTCTATAGTACTTTAAGACCTAGTCTTTCTCCTTTAGTTAGATTATCTTCCCCTCTACCAAAAATATTGAATGTTTGTATATGTACAGCTTTCAGTACTGCATTCTGAAAAGCTTGTACTGACTTATTCATGGGGGCTGAAACTACATTTCTTAGACACAAATATGTCTATGCACTTTGAAGCCAACAAATATCTCCCTTTTATCTGAAAAAAGTTCTAAATTCAATTTCCTACAAAAATGTTTAATTTAATATCTGTCACAAACTGATACTCAGAAATAACTGTAGTAGGAATAACATTTAAACCTTTATTAAGCAAACATCTTTCATTGCCAGTGAGAGAATAAGTACAGATGTTGTATAATAAGAACAGATGTTGTATAATAAGTACAGATGTTGTATAATAAGTCATCTACACAGTTTGTGTAGGACAGACATCAGTTTCTAAAACAGTGGCAAGACTTTATTTGCTTTGTCTGTTTTCTTCCACACCTCCATTTTCCTAAAGAGCCAACATCCACATTTTTATTATTTCTTTTATTGGGTGGAGAACATTTTCCAACACCTGCATTACTTTCAAATGGAGAGGCATCGTCACTAGCAAAATTCTCTGAAGAGTTAAAAGATCAGAAAATTGAATGTGGAGCTTGTGTCATCTGTCTCTTTCATTTTCTAAATGTCCGTTTTAGGGAATGTCCATTTATCAAAAATGTTTACTGTTTTTTTTTTTTGTTTGTTTGTTTTTTAACATGATCTCAGATGAACTGCTGATTTATTTTACAATCCAGGACATTCCTCTGATATATTTTTTTGGAGATCCTGTTCTAATTCATTCATGAAAGATTGGTAATTTTCTAGTGTATTCACACAATCAAGGTTTCCTCAAACTCATATATAGCTGATGTGATATTATCTACCTTGATTTGAAAGCTGCTAATCTGCCATTCATATAATTCAGTCAATTGTTGAGCAAGACCATCAACATTTTTTGTTGCTTCATTCACCATTGTGTTAAAATGTCTCATATGGATTGCCTACACTAGGCTCTAAAATTTCATACAAGCTCTAAGGTGTAATATTTACTTTCTTGCAAGCCTTCTTCTGTTTGAAATGACAGACTGCATTCTATAATCTGAGGATGCTAATAACATTTTTTTTAAAAAGAGTTTATAGTATGTCACTGAGAATTCATAGTACTTGATATTTTACCCATCCCATTCATCAACGCTGATATACCAGGAACAAAACCATCCATATAATCTCTGTCATTTGCAAAAACAGACAGGAAGAGTGGAGATAGCATCAGCTATTGTCCTTTCTTGGACTACATTTCCCATAGCACTTCTAAGCTCTTAACATTAATGTCAGGTTTCCTAATTTGATCTATCTTCTACAGGCCTCAAGGGTCTACCTCACCTGCATGTGTGTTTGATGAGGCCAGCAGCTGTCTCAGTTGTGGCTGTAGTTGATGCTGGTGAGCATGGAGGACATGTCCCTTCTTGGGCATGTAGCCCACCCTAATCATCAACCTTGTCTGTGCCAGATCTAGAAAACATAGTGGAAATTGCATTTGTTCAGGCAATGACCCAATGGGGTATCATTCATCAGTTTCTCCTACAGCAAATAAAAGACTGGCTTGCCAAAGTCATCAGGCCACCAAAAGTGGGTGTGGTTATCACTACCAGATATTCAGACTCAGGGCCACCATGTACCAGTCTCAATAATATTCTCCTGGGCCAGCCAGTAGTTGGCCAGTTGCTTGTACTTCATCCTTTGCTTAGCTATTTGTCTACCCTTTGTTTGTGTGTGCATGTGTCTCTCAAATTTTACCCTCAGTTGTCTACATTCCCCCATTTGTCAGTGAGATTTAGATTTGTGTTTGCTTACCCAACTGCCTGTCCTCCTCATCCATTCCTCCCCACCACAATGTTCCATTCTCTGTTTCACTCATCCCTTCTTCTCTTCTATGTGAGTGTGTGCGTGTGCGTGTGTGTGTGTGTGTGTGTGTGTGTGTGTGTGTGTGTGTGTGTGTGTGTGTGTGTGTGTGCGTTTGTGCTCGTGCACATGCCCATGTGTATATAAAATGATTCTTTTACCCACCAGAAATACCATGCCTTCCCTGTATCCTGATTTTCCTTATAGTGTTCCTGCTGTTTTCTCCTGCTTGCTGTACTCCCTTTTTGCTTTATTGTACTCCCTTGTAATGAACCTATATGGTGTCTAGCTTGCTGGTATTATTTCAATGCACCTTAATACCACCTATACTGTTTTTCCTTCAGTGCATATGCACTAGTGCCTTGGCAATACAGGTGATAAGTCATGCTGCCTACCGCATTTCTCATTTGAGTTCTCATAACTTTCACACAGTGTAGTACAAGATCACAGATTTGCCATTCTTCATGGGTTCCCAGCTATGACTCTCTGCTTCATTTGTGAAGTTTCATTTTTGTCGTGCCTGCATCCTTGAAGTGCAGCTGTGTACCTACTTATGCTATTCAGTAATACTCTGCTGTCAGGCTGTGTAGTATTGGCTGTGCACTGCATTAATGCACTTGACTATAAATCCTACTAGAATGTTATGCTATAAATATTTTACCTTTTAGATTAGCCTTAATGATCTTATTTTTAGTATTTTGACATCTGTATCTGCACTTGCATTACAGACATGCTATAATAATATTATTATATTATAATATACCCAGCTCTGTTAGAAATGCTACATCTAAAGAAATCACAATCCCTCCACACCACATGTTCCAGAGACCTCAACCTCATTACCACAATCAACATAACATGCTTAAGGGACAGGTTCATAATCAGAGACTGCCCATACTATGGAATAGACTTCCCATACATATCAAACAGAGCACCTCACTGGCCCTCTTCAAGAGAAATGGGAAATAGAAAATTCATGCCAGGGATCACTCCAGTGGCGCTACTCAACAGATGCACTGGGAACATAGGCCAGGTGGCATGATGCCAGGTTAATCCTATGGGCTAGACTTGTAAAGGCTCCAGGGCCATTAGCCTAGTACACACCTATGAACCCATGAACCTATAAATCCATTTATTTTTCATGTTGTGTGAAAACTGAAGATAGCCCAGCAAAATGTCTGACACCATGGAAAATCAGTAATTTTGCAAAGATTTGATCATGCAGTGTGCTTTCTATACAATCTATTATTACTAAACATATAGAAATGTGACTACATTCATGATCAGCATATTTGCTATATAAGAGTTTTAGGTGACATGTAAAAACTTGTGCAAAGGTGAATTAAACCTATCCAAGAATGGATCAGGTAAAAATTACATATATAGGAAATGGATATCATGAAGTAAGAACAGCAAAAACAACACAATAAGCACAAATGACTCAAGGACCAACAGAGTCGACTTTAAAAATAAAAATAAAAGACTTTTATTCAAAAGAACTGTTCTATGAAGCACTTTTCGTCTCACTTAATAGTGGCACTTCTTCAGATAGAAATAACTATCCAAATCACATCTTATATATAAAAAAAATATTACATAGTTAACCAATCACTATCACCTCCTACTAAACTTTTATTTTTATTTTTAGAGTCGAGTCTGTTGGTCCTTGAGTTGTTTGTGCTTGTCAGGAAATGGATATCATACTTGTCATGTGTTAGAAATTAAGGTAATTAGTTGTATTAACTTTTATACATATGTTTCTGCTAAAATGAAGTGTATAATGTGATCATGCTGTAAAAGTTATAGGTCTACTACAAATAAATTAATATTTATGCTATTTCCACCAAAATACTGGCCAATGATATGAAGTCATTATAAAATAGTAAAGTATATTGTCAATGCTCATTTATCTCACACTATATTGTAGATATTCCAGGTTGTTTTTAGTAATTAGGAAAATGTGCAATATTTTCATATGTACTTGGAGCTGCGGTAGCGTTGTCGCCTCACAGTAAGATGCTGTCCGAGTCGATTCTCAGTTAGAGCGTCTTCTGCATGGTGACATGCGTGAATGGGCATACCTTCGTTATAGGTTGTGCGTCAGGGCTGGCAACTCAGCACGTAAAAATCAACTGCCAATCATTAGCGGACCGGAGTTCCGCCGTGGCGACCCGTAACCTGGAAAAGCCGAAAGACAGACACACACTTAATACTTCAAAAACCAAATGACTTACAGTCTATTGCATGGCATAAGGTAAAACTTTAGAAGTTGAAGAAAACTGTCATTAATATTTCCACTGTAACTTATAAATCTTGAGAGATATTCAGTGATATTTATATTGACAATTATACAATTAATAAGATATTTTAATATTTCTGAATTTCTTGCTGTCATGTGAACACTTAAGTCTGGTTAGCAAAAGTGTTCCAACAATATATTGTTAGGTTGTACAGTTTCAATTGCTTGTGAAAGTTCACCAAAAAGTAAAATTCTTGGTTTGTGTGCATTGTAATCTGTTTGCTATTTCTGGAAAGACTATGGGGTCTACTTCACGATGTCAAAAGCCATCAATATGAAAGCTGATATTGTCGGCACTACAACACCGAAAGTGCAGAACATCGTGCAGGCAAATGGAAATCTCTGTAGGCAGAGATTTCTGTTTACCTCAATGTAGTGTGGTTGTGGAGTTGGAATATTTAAGTAGGGGGGCTGTGGGGGGTGCAGGAGGCTTGCCCCCCTGCCTACGCTAGTTAGTTTTTATTTTTGTTTGTTTGTTTTTTTTTCTTAAATGTTATTCGACGTTTTACTACATCGATCACTAGAGGTCAATCTTTAGTGATTTGATGTAGTAAGATTTCGATAACGTGATACAGATGCAGACTATGAATGATCTATTATCACTGTAAAGAATACTTATTACTGACAACATTGCCATTTGTATATTTTAATAGCTTTTATTGTCCACAAAGTATTTACATTTGTTTATCTAGTGCTTTTTAATTTTTTTCTGAGAAAATGCTCTGGAATGCAAGGATGTGTATAGGCTGCTAGAGGTGCAACATTCCAGACCACGTGCATTTTAAAAAGTTAGAGTACAGTCACATCATTTATTTGGCATGTCATATTAAGCACTGAAATCATTTCATAAATATTAGATAACCAGGATATTTTAAAGAAGTTAAAATTGTTGAGCTACCATTTGCTGTAAATGTCAAGATGGTAATCAAAAGAGTATTCTGCAGATTTCTAATAATATATTCAGTCATTGTCTTAAAATAAATGCTACTTACATGAAGATATAAAAAGTTTATTCATGAATACTGCATTCACCATTACACATTTAGTTTATTTATAAACAGAAAAAGTATCTACCATAAGGTTAGTTAATATATACCCTGCACTTAACAGACATATTAAAATTATACCTTGAATAATTCTACTCATTGGAGAAAATTCAGTTTGCCATAAAACAGTTAAATGCAATGCATAATTCAGAATTAGGAAGTCCTGCATAAAAATGATATTGGTAGAATGAAAAAGTATTATTTGCCAACAGCATTTAGACACCTCAGCTGATGTACCTTTATAACTCTTGGCTTTGCATAACGTTCATTGCATTCATAGGACTGAAATTTTCTATAATAGCTAAAACCACTCAGAATTAAAATTGGCTATTTAATGTTACCACAGAAATATTATATGATAATCTATAGAATATAATCACTAAACTAGGTATAAATCCATACGTCACAAGATGGGTTGCCAACTGGCTCACTGACAGAACCCACACTGTAAAAGTTACAGACTCCAAATCTGACTTCAAACCAGTGACAAGTGGAGTACTACAGCGTTCAGTCCTGGGACCTCTCCTGTTTGGTATCTACTTCTCTGAAGTGCAGGCTAACACAGAAGGCCTCTGGTTAACGAAGTTTGCAGATGACTGCAAACTAGGAGCCATAGTCGAGTCCCCAAATGATGTGGACTTCCTACAGAAGGGCCTCACTGAGACAGATGCCTGGTGTCAGAGGCATGGCCTTAAGCTCAATGCCAAACAGTGCATTGTCATTCCCTTTGGTAAAAACTCTACCCATGAAATACAACATAAATGGCAATCTACTTAACACCGAATGTGTGATAAGAGACCTTGGGACCTAGGTGGACAGTAGTCTCTCCTTTGATAATTACATCGCCACAGTAGTCAGAAAACCCTTCTATGTGGCACACCTCATCATAAAAGGGTTCTCATCCAGGAAAACAGAGGTCATTGTTCCCCTCTACTCGGCATTCATTAGACCCATTATAGAGTACAATGTA
Source organism: Protopterus annectens (assembly GCF_019279795.1). Taxonomy (NCBI): domain Eukaryota; kingdom Metazoa; phylum Chordata; order Ceratodontiformes; family Protopteridae; genus Protopterus; species Protopterus annectens. The sequence goes on from NC_056733.1 coordinate 98,831,355, forward strand.
CCTTTTGGAATGTACCTCACAAGACATCTGCAGCAGCTGGAAAGGCCACAGAAGTGCTTCACAAAGAGGATTACTGGCCTCAAATAGATGCCCTACACTGACCATCTCAATAAACTCCAACTTTACTCTGTAGCATATCGACTACTCTGAGGAGATCTTTGCCTAACATATAAAGCTATGTTAAACCCAGAGCTGTTGGACATGCTACACCTAAAGAAATCCCAACCCCTCCAAGCTACACGCTCTAGGGACCTAAACCTTGTCACCACAATAAACAGAACATGCTGGAGGGATAGATTCCTGTCCCAGAGACTTCCCATACTCTGGAACAAGCTACCTATCTATGTCAAGCAAAGTTCCTCATTAGCATTCTTCAAGAAAAATCTTGATGAGTGAATGGGAAATAGGCAATACAACCCAGGGATCACTACTGTGGCTCTGCTGGACAGTGGCACAGGAAATTAACTTTCTTGGGTGGCATAAGCCAGGGAACCTTGTTGGCTAGGCTTACTTAGGCCCTTGGGCCGATAGCCTAGTACCTACTTATGAACCTATGAACCTATAGAAAGTTGGATGGTGGGTTCTCATAGGACAACTTCAAAGCATAGAGGGATGCCATCAGACTAAAGTAAATAACAGTAATTAAACATCCTTTTTTTTCCAGGTTTGTATTTCCTGAAACATAAGTTGCTGTTCAAAGATATAAAATTCTAATCTGTAGCTTTAAAGTAAGACTTATTAAATAAAACTAAACTGCAGCTTTTAGCTTTCAAGTAGATGTTTTTGTGTGTTATTTCACAAGTAGCAGGAGAACTACTGAAGGTTTAAAATGCTAACAGTGAAAATATGTTATAGTACAAAATACACCACTCAGCTTCTTTGCTCAAGGTTTTTGAATAAAGCCTAAAATAAATGGGGGACAAAGGACCAAAATCAGAGAAAATTTGCAAATATTGTTCTAATTCTCTTAGAAAGTTAAAAGAGGAACAGTTTTTGTACCAACATGTGTTTTCTGAAGAATAAAATGTGAAACTCTGTCTAACATTATTGATTCACTCATTCTTACTGTTTGCAATATGATGCAAAATTGGGGACAGTTCAGAGCTATGCTGCAAAAAGATCAGTAAATATTTATATTCATTTGAAGCTCATTATGAAAATATTGCATTATGCTGAAGGGTGATCATTTTAAGTGAACCATTTTGAATAAGTAGCATTTTGATGTCTATGACTTAGAGAGTTTTCTATAGTGAAAAAGCCTCAGCATAACAGAATTTAAAACTTGTTTTATGAGGTATAGATGGAAGGCACAGATAATTGTTAGTAATTAGCATTATTTCTGTTTGGACAAAATCTTGTAGTAATAATCTTCATATAAAAGCTAAAGAAAAGCCACAAGCTTCCATGCTATATAAAAATATGGTTTCTTTCTTTCTTTCTCTGTTTTTTTCTTTCTTTCTTTCTTTTTCTTTTTATGTTTGTTTCTTTCTGGTTAATTTGAAAGTGCATTTCAGTGCATAGATTGTTGCTTACACTGCATCTCTGATATTTGCATATTTGTAGAAAAAGGTCTAAGTGAGGTGGTTTTAAGACATGATGGTTATATAACATTAACATCAGTAAATATAAAAAAATGTAAGGATGTACAAAAAATAAAATTGTATAAAACTGGAAAATATTAACCTTTTATTTACCAAGAAATATGACTTTGTCATCCATCTTATACAGCTCAGAGCTACAAAACAGGTTAATTCCAGGTATAGTTTGAAAACCTATGGCACTACTTTTTAGTCCCAGTTTACATGTGAGCCCCGTATGTTAAATGTATTCTGCTAAACATAAACTTGATTTGGGGCCTCAGTTAGTCATGTCATATTGCTTAAGTTCACCTACAAGGCAAGCAAACACTCAGAACTGACAACTGCTTGCTTTCTTTTCTTTACATACATGCATACATACATACATACATACATACATGCATACAAATATTTCAAGCACGGGTACCAATGCCCTCCTAGCCTGCCAATATACCAAAACACTTCTTCCCATAATAAGTGCCCAGGCTGTCCTTAAAACTATTTAAACTAGTACTTGCTTTAATGTAATTTGGTAGGCTGTTCCATGTATTGGCTACTCTGTCAGAAAAACAATTAGTACACTTCTCATTCCTATAGAATCTTCTACATGGGTTATCTGATGATTCTCTAGTACTTTTTGATAACCCCAAACATTCCCAGAGGTAGTTGTCGCTAAAGGCCCTATATACCTGAATAAGCTGAATAAGATCTCCTCTTAGATATCTATGAGTGACACAGTACAAGTTCAGATATTTTAGTTTTTCATAATAACTTAAATTTTCACATCCATGAATGCCCTTGGTATATTTCCACTTTACTCATGCTTGTTTTCTTACAGGGTTTCCATATTGTTATTCCATACTCAAATTTGGGTCTAATGTAATTAACAAACAATGACTTCATTATTTTTGATTTCCTAGAATTTATAAATCTTTTTATACAACGTATAGTTCTATAACTATCATTAACCAATTGGTTGACATGATTAGAAAAACTCATAGCTGAATCTACCCATATACACAGGTCCTTAAATAAGTCCAAAGTTTCAGTCACTGTGTGCTGTATTAAATATTCACCTTTCAGTTTATGTCTCCTAAATCCTATATGCTTAGTTTTTGATATATTTATCAGCATATTATTCTCCTGTGCCCAAATGGTCAATTTAGTCAAGTTATTTTGCAGACATGCCTTATCTGAAACACATGTAATCAGTTTGCCCAATTTCAGGTTGTCTGCATATAGACTGTAGAACAGCTCAGATGAAAAAGTTAGGTCTGAAAGATACAATCTAAACAAGTAAGGGCCTAGGACAGAGCCCCATGGGACACCCTAACTGTAACCAAGGATTTCACCTGCTCAGTTACTTTATGATACTTCCCATGTCCTATCTGTAAGCCATGCAGCTATCCATCTTATCAAGAGTGCATCAATACCTAGTAGTCCTAATTTATTGATCAGTGTTTTGTGTATGACCCTGTCAAATGCTGAAGTTAAATCTGTATAAATTACATCACAGCACAGTTTTCATTCATAGCTGTTATTATATTGTTATAGAACATCATGTTACAGGTGGTAATAGATCTATTTTCAACATATGCATGCTGATATATGGTTTCAATTACCAACCTATCCATTTCTGACAATAACTTACCCAATATTACCTGTTCCATTATTTTTCCACAACATAAAAGTAGACTTAAGGGTCTATATGACTCTGGGTTATTCCTACGCCCCTTTCTCTTAAAGACAGGCTTAATAAGTGCATGTCTCCAATCTTGAGGAATTTCTCCATGTTTATATAACCTAGTGAAAAATAGATATAATGGTACTGTAAGTTCTTGCTGAAGTATTCTCAGGTCATTGTTACTAATTCTGCCTCCTCCCTGTGCTTTGTTTGGCTCCATTTTGCACAATTCTTTTTCAATATAATCTAATTTGATTCCAGTATCTGGAGTTACCAGGATGTCACTCGGACAACTTATCACCCCTTTTGTGTAGCCAAAATGTTTTGCATAAGATTTTGTAAATATATCTATAATCTGTTGTGTCTGAGAATAAATTTTAGAATCTGCACACAGTTTATCAATTTATGTGTCTTTACTCCTTCCACATCTTATGTGAATATAAAAAGTTTGCAAATTATGCTCATCTTTATATACATTTTTCTTCAATTTTTTTCTTGAGCTTGTCTTACACTATGCTTAATCTGTTTGCCCAGCTTGTTTATTTCAGTTTTCAAAGTTGTAGTTTGACCTCTGTTTCATTTCTTATATTTTTTGCCTCAAACCTTAATCAGATATCTTGTTCTTATGGAAATATATCCCCCTGATGTCATATGCCTAGATCCTGATGTTAAACATTTTTTTGATTTTTTTGCACTCAAACAATTTATTTTTCAAAGCTTTCCACATTCCATCTGCAGGTTTTCCACCGAACACCTCACTCCAGTTAGTTTTACATAGTGACTGTTTTGCTTCCATATAATCTGTAATTAACCTTCTGTGCTTTGGTTTAGATTTCAGTTTGGCAGAATTATCTAGCAATAAATTAACATTTATAACCCAATGACCACTGCACATCAATGGTGGTAAAACTTGACTTGAAGTGACAGTAAATTCTTTGGGAACACAAACAATGTCTAGTATTTTCCATCCCCTGGTAAATTTTTTGCAATCTTAAGCAATTGTTCCTGAATATATGCTATGAATAATTTCCTTACTAATGTTGTTAAATCAATATTATTCCAGTCTATTTCTGGTAAATTTAACCAGCTAATATTATTCTTCCCTCCTGTGTTTCAAGGAAAAAATGTATGAATTCCTCTAGGCTATCTGCACTTGACTTTGGTGGTTTTTTTGACACTAGCAAAGCTAAAATTTAAATGAAAAGTTCCAGATTACTGCAAAAGTAATATAATACACACAACCAATATGCTGGTGCAAAGCATTCTTTTTTTTTTTTTTCTGTGTAGGTACTTGTTTAAATGGTTTACATAGCCAACATGTTCATATACTCCACCCCAGCTGTCACATGCCATGTTTGATCTGTAGGAACCAGATTGGCAAACAGTACTGCAAATGTTAATCTGTCTGTCTAG